>NW_027208221.1:0-61640 GCF_964237555.1 Oryctolagus cuniculus | reverse complement strand
ATTTTAAAGACATGCTTGATTTATCAAACTTGAAAAACTTTGTTAAATATTTTTTTCAGTTCCACGCTTGATCAAGTCTGTACTTTTAATTTAATTTACAGTAATAGATTTCTCGTGATCTATTATAGCACTTGCAGATCAAGCTAATAATGTTTTTATAGGGGCCAGCATTAAGGGTTAAACTGCCACCTGTGATGCCAGCATTCCAGATGGGCACTGGTTTGTGTCCCAGCTGCTCCACTTCAGATCCAGCTACTTGCTAATGCCCTGGGAAAACAGTGGAGGATGGCCCGAGTGTTTGGGCCCACACATGGGACACCTACAATAAACTCCTGATTTTCAAGTGGCCTAGCCCTGGCTGTTGCAGTCTCCTGTGGATTAAACCAGTGGATAGAAGATCTTTTTCTGTCTCTCCTTTTTTCTCTGTAGCTCTGACTTCCAAATAAATAAATAAATCTTTAAAAATAATGATTTTATACAATACTTCTTTTCAAACAAAATTAAACTATGCTTGAATTCAGTTATTAGGAAATAACTAAAACCAGCAGTAAGTACTGCATTGAGTTGAGTTAATATCCTAGGGTATTGTTTTAGCTGCAAGTGTTTGTGAATGTTAAAGCATAAAATCAAGTGGATTTGCTCATGAGATTCCTGTTTACTATGCATTCGCCTTGAAGTATTTTCCAGTCAGTAGTTGCCTGGTTCACCTTTCAAATTTATTTTTGTTTGAGCAGCAGAGGGAGAACTCCAGTGTGCTGGTTTATTCCCCACATTTCAGCAGTGGCTGAAAGGCTGAAGCTGGGAAATGGGAGCTCAGTTCAGATCCTCCCAGCTGTGTGGTAGGAACTCAGTTCTGTTGAGTTATCCCTGATGCCTCCCAGGATCTGTATTAGTGGGAAGCTGGCATCAGCAGCTAGAGCTGCAAGCTGAACCCAGGCACTCAGTGTGAGACATGGATTTCCTAACCAGTGTTCCCAGTTCATCTATTTAGATATCATGTAATTGATAGAAAAACATTCAAGAAAAAGGTTGAAAAAAAGAGTTTCATAAAAGGACAGATTAATAAATGAGACTGTTCTCTATATATACTAGTTTGGTGGCAGAGTAAGGCAATTTACAGTCTTCACGGATAGTAGATATTGATAGAAGTAATTGAAGAGTAACTACAGTTTGTAGTGTGGATGTATGAATTTATTCAATTGGGTGGCTGCCTGTGAGATTTATGTTGCCGTTAAAATGAGATGATGAACACCTTTGGTTATATATGTTTATTCCTATGTAGCAATGCTTTTGTTCCCATAGGGTGCATTTGTGATAATGGGACGGCCAAGTCAAAGAATTTATATACCTAATTTTGGAAAGATATGGCTAGATCTCTCTCTCTCTCACACACTCTCTCTCTTTTCCCTCCTCCTCTTCCTCCCCCCACCCCTTTAAGATTTGTTTATTTGAAAAGCAGAGTTACAGAGAGAGAAGGAGAGAGACAGAGATCTTCTATCTGCCGGTTTACTCTCAGCTTCAACAGCAAGGACTGGGTCTGGTTGAAGCCAAGTGCTTCATCCAGGTCTTCCATGTGGGTGCTGGAGCCCTAGCACTTTGGCCATCTTCTGCTGCTTTCACAGGTACATTAGCAGGGAGCTGGATTGGAAGTGGAGCAGCTGGGACTTGAGCTGGCGCCAATATGGATGCTGGTGTCACAGGAAGTGGTTTAATGAGTTGCACCACAGCAATGGTCCCACCAGATTTCTTTCCAAGTTTTTATTGCAACTTAGACTCCTAGAAGTATCAAATAAGATTACTTATTTTTTCCATTATAATAATTCTATTCTCATCCTTTTAAATTTATGCTTGTGTGATGGGTGAAAAATGGGATCTCATTGAGGTTTTAAGTTGAATATCGTGAACATTGAAGTTGAAAATCTTTTCATATTTATTGATCATTGAGTTGTCTTTTGTTTAACAGTTTGTGGGAGATATTAGAGATACTAACTCTTCATGGTTATTTATTTTAGAAGTATTTTCCCTTCTATATATTTTTGAAGTGGCTTAGGTATTTGTTACGGAATAAATAAAAATTATGTGGGTTGAGTGTTTGGCATAGCAGTTAAGATGATGTTTGTGATGCCTGCATCGCTCATCAGAGTGCTTGGGTTTGAGTCCCAGCTATGTTTCTGATTCCAACTCCTTGCTAATGTATCTGTTGGGAGGCAGCAGGTGGTAGCTCAAGTATTTGGATCTCTGCCCCAATGTGGGAGATATGGATGGTGATCTGCGCTCCTGAGTTTGGCCCAGCCCGTCCCTAGTTGTTGTGAGCATTTAATAGGTCAACCAACAGATGGAATATCTCTGTCTTTCTCTGTCTCTCTGCCTTTCAGATAAAAAGTAAGTAAATAATTTAAATCCTTCATTAAATATACGTATTTAATCACATTCACTACCTTTATCTTTATCATGTAAGTGTCCCATCTTCATTGGTTCTACAAAATATTTTCCCAAATTTTCTTATCCTGAATGTTACTGTATTATTTTTAAACTGGAAATCTTTACTAATCTGGAATTTACTTAAATACATGGTGAGATGTAGAACCTAGCTGTGTGTTTTTCTAGCTATCTAACCATTTATTATGCTAATGTCATTTAATAAATAGATCATCCTTCCCCCTGTGAATTTAAATGCCATCAGTATTTCTAAAGATATTCAGATGGTTGCATTTTTTTTTTTTTTGCCCAGCTTAACCCATTTTCAGTAAGGTAATGGCTTTTTAAAAGCAGGATTTAGTAAATTGGAAAGGTTATTTCTCTTTGCTCTAAATGTCAAATGCTACCTGATACTCTTTGTTGTTGCTGACTTAAATTGCAAGCACAGGAAGGATTATTGCTGTGAACAAATCCACTAATCAGGATGTAACTTAACAATTTTAAGACCCCAGGTTAAAAAAGGAAAATTCGGAACGTTCATTCAGTTCTTGTATAAGAGCAGTAACATACACGCACCTCAGAAAAAGGTGCTTAGGAAATCTAAGAGCGAACATTCTTTCTACTTTCATGCTTATACAGAGCAATTGGATTCATCAGGATCTTCCTCACTCCTTCATCATGGCAGCCAAAAAAGGATAGATCCTCACGTAAGACTGTGTGTTATGATTTGGGTGTTTGGCAAAGCTCTATCTCCTGAAAACTCTAAAGGCAAACTACCTACTTCAGTTTTGTTTGGGGTTCATCTATTTTTTAAAAATATTTATTTATTTTAAAGTCAGAATTCACTCCCCAAATGGCCATGGCTGGGGCATGCCAAAACCAGGAGCCAGCAGCATCTGGATCTCCCATGTGGGTGCAGGAGCCCAAGGACTTGGGCTGTCCTCCACTCCCTTCCCAGGTGCATTAGCATGGAACTGGATTGGAAGCAGAGCAGCCAGGTCTTGAACTGGTGCCTGTATGGGATGCTGTCACTACAGACGGCAGCCCAACCCACTGTGCCACAGCGCTGGTCCTTGGGGTTCATGTTTTGAGTATACTCTGTGCAGAGAAATCAAATCCAAACATATCTTACTTTCACTCTTCTTGAAAATAAGTCTTTGGATGTGGTAATACTAAATCATAAATTTCACAGTCTTGTTGGGAAATGGTCACTGGAATTTTCCACCATCATACAAATGGTGACGAGAGGCAGAATAACTTCAGTATGTCCTGCCAGAAGGTAGTCAGAAGAATTTTATCAATTACAATTTTGAGAAGATTGGTTATATATTCCTCTGCAATAATGAACTATCATCTTTGCAGTTAAAAAATAGAATGTTGGAGTACAAAGAATCATTTCTGGAGCAGCTTAAATATCTAAGGGACCTAAGTACATGGTGCTGCAATCCTAGAAATGGAGTGGGATGCAGTAATTCAATATTGTGTGTCTGATGAATACTGAGAGTAGGCAACTATTCTCACATTATTGTGTTTCATGTATAAAGCAGTGGATATCCAGAATTTCATCTCAAAGGATGCTAAACAGCAGATCCTGCTTGTGTAACCAGTTTACACAGTCATTCATTTGTAAAATACTGATTGGTCATCAGCCATGCTTCAGGCGTTCTGTGATGCACTGGGGAAGGGAGATGAAGGGCACAGGCTTCCCCTCTCTGCATACCAGCTGGTGCACGTGTAGCATGTATCGCTGCCGTGCTGTGCTTCCACAGTTCCATGACTGCTCAGAATGCTGTGAGAATGCAGAAGAGGGGCACGGACAAATCAGACTGGGTGTGGGGGATTGACGGGACCTCCTGGAAGTGGTGCCAGAGCTGAGGTCAAAAGTGAAAAAGGAAGCATGAAAAAGAATGAGGATGATTGGCGGGAGGGAAGCTTTCAAATAGGATGATTAGTGACTCACCCTTAGGTACCTGCCCCTGGATGCTTGTTTATCAATTAAAGGATAAAGTGGAGAGAGTGGCAATAGTGAGGAAAGTTTCTTCCCCAAACTAAGGAGACTGGGTGGAAGAATCATTTTTTTTTTAAAGATTTATGTATGTATTTGAAAGGCAGGATTACACAGAGAGAGAAGCAGAGAGAAGGGGAGAGGTCTTCCATCCACTGGTTCACTTTCCAAATGGCACAACAGCCTGAGCTGGGTCCCTGCAAAGCTAGGACCCTGTAGCTTCTGGGTCTCCCACACAGGTGCAGGGGCCCCAAGGACTTGGACCATCTTCCACGGCTTTCCTTGGCCATAGCAAAGAGCTCGTTCAGAAGTGGAGCAGCCCGGACTCAAACTTGCGCCCATGTCAGGTTGCTGGCACTGTAGGTGGTGGCTTTACCCACTATACCACAGTGCTGGCCCCTGGAAGTTTATTTTAATTTTTAATTAGTTTTTAACAGCTTCTATGTGATTTGTAAATGCAGTTGGGTGGAACATTGTAAACAAGTGACTGATCTCTTATGCTCTGCTGTTTCTAAGGATTTCTGTGGAGATAGGAGTAAAGCAGATCATGAGTGAGGCGTCGCTAAATCCCGAGCCTTACAGATTGGCGGGATGGTAGCATGATAATCTAGGCGAGAAGTGTTTGGGGCAGACTTTGTAGTTTGAGAACAAATTTTCAAAAATAGCATCACTAGGACTTGGGATATAAAGGAAGAAAAAGAGTCCGATATGATTCCTAGACTTCCAGTTTGGAACAAGTGGGCGTGTGAGGATTTGAGTCAATAAAACACAGTGGGGAATGGGAAGAGATTGAATTGTGTATTAGATTTTAATATTTTGAGGCCTTTTTAGAGACTTGTGGGCAGAACTGAAGATGTCTATTGGGCAGCTGAATAGATGCGACCCTTGTCATGAGAAAATTGGAGATTTTGATGTTATCAGAGCATAGGTGGTATTTTAATCATAACAGTACATGAAATTACATGGATGGAATAATTGTGCGAAGAGAGGATGGTAAAGGTGGAGACATCAAAGATACTGGCAGAACAGAGGATCCTGACAAGTGACGGAAGGAACGGAAAGGATCCTGATAGAGTGACAGAAAGGAAATGGGAGGAGGACAGGTTGATGGAAGCCACGGAAGAAGAAAGTTCCATAAAGAAAACAGTAGCCCTTGCGGCCCGAGTGCACGCAGCCTGTGTGTTGCTCATTTCAGATGGTCTTTCGGATGAGGTCGTTGGTGTGTAAGCCAGAACAAGCTCCTGAAGCAGGGCTGAGAGAATGGGAGGTAATGAGGAGGCAAATGCACAGTGAACTGTGACTCAGCGCTGTGGATGGGCTAGTGAGTGACGGTATGGGAGGAGGTGATGCAGGGCAGGGAGTGCATGTGTGTGTGTGTGTGTGTGTGTGTGAACAGCAGCGCTTGAGCAGTGTCCTCAGTTCAGGGAAGAGAGAGAGAGTGTAAACCACAGGAAAAGGAGGAGGTGACTGATGTGAGTCGAAGGAGCGTGGAGCTGTGGGTAAAGGGGAAGACCCGTTTCCCACACGTCTTGAGCAAGGTTAGGTGGAAGGCGCCCGTGAGCTGGGGGTGCAGCAGTAGGCAGCTGCGTTCTTTGTGAATTAATGGTCACCTTGCAAGGAAAGGAGCGAGAAGACCAAATCAGGGGCCTTGAGGGACACAGGGAGGGAAGCTGCCTCCTTGTAATGTCTCTGCCAGCGAATCTGTCACTGGCCCTGCCAGTGTTTAACAGTGGAATCTGAATAAAGTGCATTTCATTTTATTTCCATTATCTCTCCCTGTGTAAGCTCTTTTTATACTGAGATTTATGTGCAATGTAGGATTGAATAATTTATTGAAATTTAAGCTGCAGTAAATATTTGATTAACAATATATGTATAAAATTAAACAGCTCCGTCAGATGTCAGGGGTTCTGCTCTGCCTGATTGCTTTCTATTTTTCTCTGCTTAAAGTTTCCACATTTTTTCCCTTTCACTATGAACATTTAAAATCCAACTTTGTATGGCTGATCATACCACAGACTTAGATATACAAAGAGGCATAGAGGTGTTGCTTTGGGAATTTGCCAGAAATATAAGCTTCAAATGGGAATATTACCATAGCATGCAGTTCACTCTGCTTAGGGCTTTACTGTAAAAAAAAAAAATATATATATATATACATATACATACATACATATATATATATATATATATATATATATATATATATATAGGCCAGCGCCGCGGCTCACTAGGCTAATCCTCTGCCTGCGGTGCCGGCACCCCGGGTTCTAGTCCCGGTCGGGGCGCCGGATTCTGTCCCGGTTGCTCTTCTTCCAGGCCAGCTCTCTGCTGTGGCCCGGCAGTGCAGTGGAGGATGGCCCAGGTCCTTGGGCCCTGCACCTGCATGGAAGACCAGGAGAAGCACCTGGCTCCTAGTTTTGGATCAGCATGGTGCGCCAGCCACAGCACGCCGGCCGTAGCAGCCATTGCGGGGTGAACCAACAGAAAAGGAAGACCTTTCTCTCTCTCTCTCTCTCTCACTGTCCACTCTGCCTGTCAAAAATAAATAAATAAAAAATAAATATATAATATATAATATATTGTATGTAACATATAAAAGTAATAATTATTATATATGATATATAAATATTTTTTTTTCTTTTTTTTTTTTTTTAAACTTTTATTTAATGAATGTAAATTTCCAAAGTACGACTTATGGATTACAATGGCTTTCCCCCCATACCGTCCCTCCCACCCACAACCCTCCCCTTTCCCACTCCCCCTCCCCTTCCATTCACATCAAGATTCATTTTCGATTATCTTAATATACAGAAGATCAGCTTAGTATACATTAAGTATGGATTTCAACAGTTTGCTCCCACACAGAAACATAAAGTGAAAAATAATAGATGATTTTTAAAAATGATGATGAAATCAGAGCAGACCTATTGTCATGTTTAATCCCAGTGAGAGTCAAGTTGGGAATTGATAATTTCTTTTTTTTTTTTTTTTTTTTTTACACAGGATCAGTTTAGTATGCATTAAGTAAGGATTTCAACAGTTTGCACCCCCATAGAAACACAAAGTGAAATATATTGTTTGAGTACTCGTTATAGCATTAAATCTCAATGTACAGCACATTAAGGATAGAGATCCTACATGAGGAGTAAGTGCACAGTGACTCCTGTTATTGACTTTACCAATTGACACTCCTGTCTATGGCATCAGTAATCTCCCTATGCTCCAGTCATGAGTTTCCAAGGCTATGGAAGCCCTCTGAGTTCTCCGATTCTTATCTTGTTTAGACAAGCTCATAGTCAAAGTGGAGGTTCTCTCCTCCCTTCAGAGAAAGGTACCTCCTTCTTTGATGGCCTGTTCTTTCCACTGGGATCTCACTCGCAGAGATCTTTTGCCAGAGTGTCTTGGCTTTCCATGCCTGAAATACTCTCATGAGCTTTTCAGCTAGCTCCGAATGCCTTTAGGGCTGATTCTGAGGCCAGAGTGCTATTTAGGACATCTGCCATTCTATGAGTCTGCTGAGTATCTCACTTCCCATGTTGGATCACTCTCCCCTTTATTTACTCCATCAGTTAGCGTTAGCAGGTACTAGACTTGTCTATGTGCTCCCTTTGACTCCCAGTCCCTTCACCATGACCAACTGTGAACTGAAACTGATCACCTGGAACAGTGAGATGGCATTGGTACATGCCACCTCGATGGGATTGAATTGGAATCCCCTGGTATGCTTCCAACTCCACCACTTGGGGCAAGTCAGCCTGAGCATGTCCCAAATTATACATCTCTTCCCTCTCCCATTCCCACCACCATGTTCAACAGGGATCACATTTCAGTTAATTTTCAACACTTAAGAATAACTGTGCATCAATTACAGATCTAAACCAGTCATATTAAGTAGAACAGACAAAAAAAACTACTAAGAGGGATAATGTATTTAGTTGTTCATTAACAGTCAGGGCTATGTTGATCAAGCCACCATTTCCCATAGTGTCCACCTCACTCCAACAGGTTTCCCTCTTGGTGTTCAGTCAGTCGTCACCGATCAGGGAGAACATATGGTATTTGTCCCTTTGGGACTGGCTTATTTCACTCAGCATGATGTGTTCCAGATTCCTCCATTTTGTTGCAAATGACTGGATTTCGTTGTTTCTTACTGCGGTATAGTATTCTAAAGAGTACATATCCCATAATTTCTTTATCCAGTCTATCGTTGATGGGCATTTTGGCTCTTGCCAAAGTCTTGGGAGGGCTTTGATAAATCCACTTCCTGTTGGTGTTCATGCTGAGGATGTCCCTTTCTTCTGTTCCTCTCTTTGTTTTCTGGTCACTTCTATTTTGCTTTTTTATACAACAGAGCGTATGCCATGATGATGCCCCTGCTAACGCTGGCTACCCCATCCCTCTCTATCCATCCATGAGAAATTTACACATGTGCTGTGTTTGTCCCTTTCCCAGCAGTGCTTCCTGCCGCCATGGTAGGAGCGAATGTGCCATCACGGCACCTTCTGTCCCCACCCTGCCTCTGAGTTCTGGAACTGTGAGCAGAGCTCCCTAAGGACCCCTGCCTCCCTGCCTACTTGGGGAAACTTTTACCAGGACCTGAACAGAGCTAGTGCTTTGGCACCTTTCCAGTACTTAGAACAGTGGCTCTGGCACTTGACTATGTGTGAGGAACATCACTGTCTGGTAAGGGTTGCAGATTCCTGGTCCCACCCCAGAGATCCAGAGTCAGTAGCTATTTGGGTAGAAAATGTTGTCCTCCCCTCACCATAAATGCAATGTCAGATCCATGAACCTTTGAGTGTGACCCCCCCCCCCAGAAAGGGCCTTTGTGATTTAAATTCAAGGTCTTGAGGGGAAGAGATTGTTTTGTATTCAGCATTCTTTTAAGAGAGACATACAGAATGAAAGGAAGACACAAGAGGAGGCAGCAGTGTGTGGCCACAGATGCTGAGACAGGAGTGAGGTGGCCTCCTAGAGGAATGGCGGCAGCCAGCGACTGCAGAGTAAAGGGACAGTCTCCCTTGCAGCCTCTGGAGGACAGCAGCCCTGCAGACACCTGCCTTCAGCCTTCTGGCCTTCAGAAACGTAAAGATGTCAGAGAAAGAACTCTGTTGTCTGAAGTGTTACAGTAGGTGCAGGAAGCTGGTCCAGTAGGCAGGGCGGTTTGTGCTGTCCAGCCTGCAGCTAGTGTGAGATGACACGTGGCATCTTGGTTGACATTTGATTGATGTTTTTAATGGAACTGAGATGGACAGTGTGAGATCCTCCTGCTTTCCTTTCCTGTAATTCAGGGGCATTTGGGTTAGTGCTCATCTGGATTCGTCCAGGTGTGTAGAGTAATCGAATCCATTATCTGATTTTGCTGTGTTGCACACCTGTGAAATAGAAGGGTGCAAATAAGTGTTAGAAATTCTTGGTTACCTATATTTATTTTAAAATCTGTCTTTTTTTTATTTTGGTTTTCATTATAACTTATTTTTTAGAGCAAATTTTTTTTTTACTTGTTAAGCCTGGATTCCAGGTTGATTGATTGCCAGTTTATTTATAAGTGTCTTAATAAGATTTTTGAAGCGCTATGCAATAAGAATACATAAATACAAATATAATATACACATGATCAAGTCTCATAATTGCTACAGACAGATCTTAAAGACCAACTCAATTTCTAGAGTTTCATCTTTATCACCATTTTAATATTTTCTTTTTTATGGTTTTTACTCTTTAAAACTTAAACTTTTTGTATGCACTTATGTTTTTCATTTTTCTCCAGGTTTACTTGGACTCATTTATGAATGTGTATATGTAGTTCTCTGCATTTTTTATCAGAATTGTGTATAGTTTGTGTTTATACACTCAAGGTACAGAGCAGGTGCCTTCCTACAAGGTGCAGAACTACAAGGTCCCTCGATTACCTTTTCACAACCTTCCCCAATCTCTAATGTTTTGTAGTAACAAATTTGTTTAATAATTTTGTTATTTTAAAAAGATTATACTATGTAACCATTGCTGTTTGCTTTTTCAGTCAGCATTATTCCGTTGGACATTGTCAGGATGGTTTTGTTTATCAGCAGTTGATTTGTGTTTATTCCTGAGGGGTGTTCCATGACATGGACATACCACAGTTCATTTAACCATTTTCCCCTTGGAGGATCTCAGGTATTTGCAGTTTTTGGCTTTTGCCAATAAAGCTACAGTGAATATTTATGTACAGATGTTCATGAGGACGTAACTTGAATTTTCTGAGGTCGTTGCCTAAGAGTGCTGTTGCTAGGTTGTATAATAGCATGTTCATTTTTTTTTTAAGATATATTTGAAAAAGTTGGGGTGGGGGAAGGAGAGGGAGAGATGGAGGGAGGGAGGGTGGGAGGAGAGATATTTGTCTCTTCCATCCATTAGTTCACTCCCTAGGTGGCTGTAATGGCCAGGACTGAGCTAGGCAAGCCAAGAGCCAGGAGCGTTATCAAGGTCTCCCACAGAGGTAGCAAGGGCCCAAGCACTTGGTCCATCTTCGGCTGCTTCTCCTAGGCCATTAGCAGGGACCTGGATCAGAAGTGGAGGAGCCGGGACACAAACTGGGGCCATATGGTTGCTGGCGTTGCAGGCGGCAGTTTTACCTGCTGTTTCACAACAGCCCCTGCATGTTCAGTTTTTTAAGAAATTTGCCAAACTGCTTTGCAGAGAATACGAGACCATTTTATTGTCCTACCACCAAGGTGTGAATTTACAGTTTTTCTGCATTCTTACTGGGGTTGCAGGTGTATACTGGTATTTGGTTTCGTAGTTTCAGTCAGCATTTTTCTAGGTACTACTAATCTTTTGGTGATTCTTCACATCATCTGCCCATTTTATAATTTCATTGATTGTTTTTTACTGTTCTGATAGTTCTTTATATAGTTTAGATATTTTGTTGGATAGCCAGATTGCACAGATATCTTTGTGTCTTCTGTAAGCTTGTCTTCACATCTTTTTTAAAAGTCTTCGTAGAGCAAAGGTTTTCAATTCTGATGAGGTCCAATGTATCAGTTTTTGTTATGTGTTTTTTAGTGTCAAGTCTAAGAGTTCTTTACCTACCTTAGTTCATGAAGAGTTTGTGCTGTTTTTGTTTTCTAAAAGTTTTATCTTTCTGAACTCTGCATTTTAGTTTGTGATCCATTTGCGGTTCACTTTTTTTTTTTTTTTTAAATAATGTAAGATCTGAGACCTAGGTGGAAGTTCTTTATACCTGTTCCCAAACCCCACAACCACTCAGTGTCTGGTTGCTCCAGCACTATGTGTGGACAGGACCATTCTGCTAAGTTGCTCTTGCACCTTTGTAAGCAGTTAGCTCTGTATATTTATGTGTGTGTATACTGAACTCTATTCGTTGGTGTGTTCATAGACTTGATTATTCTAGCTAAATAATAGGCATCAGTATTGGGTAGAGCAATTCCTTTCACATCATTCTTCTTTGTCAGGATTGTTTTAGCAATTCCAGGTTCCTTGCCTTTACATAAAATTTTTTATATAATCATGTCTGTGTCTACAAAAAACATGCTGAGATTTTGATAGGAATTATAATAAAACCTATAGATCAGTTTTCAGGAGAATTGACATTATTCACAGAAAAACTTGCTAGTCACAGAATGTTTTTATTTCCTGTTTATTCATCAAAAGTGATTTTGTTGAAATAAAACACACAGTTGAGAGTTCCTTAAGCATTTGAAACATGTTGAAATCCTTTTGGCCTTTGTGGTTTTATTGAGAAGTCTAATCTTAGTTGAATTGTTACTTTTTTTTTTTTTTTTTACAGAGTTCAACCAATAGTTTTAAATAGAATATAAAATGCATCTTTTGTATTGTTGTGGCCCCCCCCCACCTCCCTCCCTCCTGTGGCCCTCCCCTCACCCACTCCCTCTCCCATCCCACCCTTCATCACGTTTCATTTTCAATTACCTTCATATATTGAAGATCAACTTAGTATATACTAAGCAGGGATTTCAACAGGTTACACTCACACAACTGAACCAGGTATAGGGTATTGTTTGACTAGTAGTGTTGTTTTTGAGTTTCATAGTTAAACATATTAAGGACAGAGATCCTGTGTGGGGAGCATGAACCCAGTGACTCCTGTTGTTGATTTAACAATTGGCACTCTTATTTATGATGTCAGCAATCACCCGAGACTCTTGCTATGAGCTGTCTAGGCTATGGAGGCCCCTTGAGTTCAGCATGAATTGTTACTTTTGTCTTTCATACACATACAGTTAGCAAGATATTTTTTGACTTTTAGTTTGCATTGATTTCTGTTGGGTTTCCTTTGTTTTTATTTTTCCTATTTGGGGTTAATTAAGCTTCTTTAAAATATTCATTTATTTATTTGAAAGTCAGAGTTAAAAGGAGAGAGCATTCAGCTTCTTGAATCTGTTCTTTTATGTCTTTTTATATTTGAAAAATATTCAGCTATTCCTCAAATAATTGTTTGCAACTTCACCAGCTTTCTCCTCCCCTTTAGCACTGGGATTCCAATGTTAAAATTTTGAATCTTTTGTTATTATAATACAGGTCCTGATGTCCTGTTTCCAGTCATTCTTACTGGTGAATTCTGTCCTCTGTCTTCAGGATCAGTAGTTCTGTCCTCTGTTACCTGCCTTCTCCAGTTGAGCTCTTCCAGCAAGTTTTCTTGTTTCTGTGACTGTGGTTTTGGATGCCGTGGCTTTCATTCAGTTTAATTGTTACAAGTTCCAGTTCTTTGCTGAGATTTCATTTGCTTCTAGAGAACACTTAATTTCTGTTTGGTGCATTTTTGTTAGGGTTGTTTGAATATCCTTGTCAGAAAATTCTAACAAAATATGTCACTTTGCTGGCACTAATTGACCGCTTTTTTCTCACTCAGGTTGTGACTTACCTGGCCTTTGGTATCATGTATGATTTCTTAGTGTTTTTGGGACATTTGGGCTATCATGTCTGGCAGTTTTTGGTATTACTTTTGGCTTTGATTTTATCTGAGAGCCATCCTACTTAGGTCTGCACTGTGGTCTGCTTTTGATTCCAGTGAGTTCTTCTTCTTCTTTTTTTTTTTTTTTTTTTTTGACAGGCAGAGTGGACAGTGAGAGAGAGAGACAGAGAGAAAGGTCTTCCTTTGCCTTTGCCATTGGTTCACTCTCCAATGGCCGCCGGGGCCGGCGCACCGCGCTGATCCGAAGGCAGGAGCCAGATACCTATCCTGGTCTCCCATGGGGTGCAGGGCCCAAGCACTTGGGCCATCCTCCACTGCCTTCCCGGGCCACAGCAGAGAGCTGGCCTGGAAGAGGGGCAACCGGGACAGAATCCGGCGCCCCGACCGGGACTAGAACCCGGTGTGCCTGTGCCGCAGGCGGAGGATTAGCATAGTGAGCGGTGGTGCTGGCTCCAGTGAGATCTTAATTTTTAGATTCTTTGTCTGATTTGGTCTCTCGTTCCTCTGCTGTCTGTGCTCTTCCCTGGTCCTTCCAGGTGCCTCCTGGGGGTGCCAAGCTGCTTCCCAGGCTCCTGATTGCCTGGTGACTCCAAGCTGGAGAAGGGGGTCTGGGAATCAGGGTGCTTCCTCTGAAGGCTGTTGTCAGTGAGGTTCTTAACTGACCCTTCGGTTTGGTGCTGCTGTGCCCCCCTTGTTGTCATTGCTGGGATTCCCGCGTTGTCCAAGGGAGGAGGAGTGAACCTGCCTTTGGTGCTGCCTCTGCTAGTTTGAAGGTCAGGAGATAGGGTCTGGTTTGCTTTCTTCCCATAGGTGAATTCTTGAGAGACCTCAGCCTTTACTTGACTCCTTCTGCCATTCAGATTTTCTTATTGCAGATGGAGATAGAACTCTTTACTGATTCTCATGCCTCCCCAGCCCCCACCCCGATACTGTACACATTCTATATTCCCCTCCTGTCATCCTCCCAATCTCACTCTTGTGGTTACATTAGAATGTGGTGCCTATATCTTCATGATAATTAGTTATTGTTACTAGCTGGCTCTTGTCAAAGGTTTTTGTTTTGCTTTCAAAATACTTATTAGTCTATTCCCAAACATTATGAAATTGACTTTCATATGACCAAACATATCAACTAGTATGTGTTTCCTTCTCTCTCCCACTGCACCCCCCCCAATACCCTGATTTTACCTGGTAAGAGCCATTCTTCAGATGAGCCAGTTCCACTGCCATCTGTACACCTCTTCTCTTGGAGCTTCACGTCACTACCAACCCACCCGTATCCATCAGCGCGCCCCTCTGCTGTCGCTCCGGTTCCCTGGACTCCTGTCTGTGTCTTGTGTTTGCTTCATGTCAGTTGGGGCACAGCTTCTGAGAGTTTCTTGAGAATGCGCATGTAAGAAGTGAGTGTTGGGACTGGCGCCATGGCTCACTAGATTAATCCTCCGCCTGAGGCATCGGCCTCCCATATGGGCGCCAGGTTCTTGTCATGGTTGCTCCTCTTCCAGACCAGCTCTCTGCTGTGGCCCAGGAAGGCAGTGGAGGATGGCCCAAGTGCTTGGGCCCTGCACCCCATGGGAGACCAGGAAGAAGCGCCTGGCTCCTGGCTTCGGATCGGTGTAGTTCTGGCCGTAGCAGCCATTTGGGGGGTGAACCAACAGAAGGAAGACCTTTCTCTCTCTCTCTCTCTCTCTCTCTCTCTCTCTCTCTGTCACTCTGTCACTCTGTCACTCTCACTGCCTAACTCTATCTGTCAAATAAAAAAAAAGTGAGTGCTTAGACACTGTTGGTCTTTGTAATTGTCTTTATTTTATTCTCACACTTGTTGAAGCTTACAGTTCTTGGTTGGAAAATATTTTCCAATCCTTCAGGATTTCCAGTGTTGCCCATTGCCTTACAAGCTCTCATTATTCTCTTGAGAAATGAAATAAAATCCCAAGTCGCACATCTGACTTTATTCCCCCTGCCTGAATGCTCTTAGAGACTTCTCTTTATCTTTCATAATTTCAAATTTTGCATTTTAATGCTTTGATGTGGTATAGAGCTGAGTCTCAGTTATTTCTTCTGGAAATTAGGATTTTTTTTCCTGGGAAATTGTGTACTTTTTTGTCCTTGTTATCTCTTTTTTGTTTTTGGTTTTTTTTTTTTTTTTGGAACTCTTCTAGAACACAGCTCCAAAAGTAGAAAGATTTTTGTTGAGTTCACAGCTTTATCCCAAATGCTTATTAGAACACTACTCCAGTTAGTAGAGTGGGTACTCTTTATGATAAATGTTTCTTGCATAAGTGAATAAATAAACTTCTACTTGGCAATTAAATCTCTAGGATTCATTTTCAAATTATCTTGCCTCTTCTGCTGTTCAGTTCTTCTACTTCTCTTCTTCCTCTTCCTCCTTTCCCCTTCCTCTTCCCTTCCTCTTTTTTTTTGCATTCTATATGCAGGGAAATTTTCAAAAATTGTGGCCTTTTTTTTCTTTTTCCTCTAGAATGTGTGTGTGTGTGTGTGTGTGTGTGTGTGTGTGTGTGTGTGTTTAAGATATTGGAAAGGCAGAGAGAGAGAGAGAGGAAGTCTTCTATCTTCTGGTTCTCTCCCAGGTTGCTGCAGCTGCCGAGCTGAGCCAATCTGAAGCCAGGAGGCAGGAGCTTCTTCCATTTCTCCCACGTGGGTGCAGGGGCCCATGCACTTGGGCCATCTTCCACTGCTTTCCCAGGCCATGCAGAGAGCTGTACTGGAAATGGAGCAGCCGGGACTCGTTGCAGGGTCTGTATGGGATGCCAGCACTGCAAGTGGTTGCTTTACCTGCCACGCCACGCGCTGGCCCTTAGAGTGTGTTTTTGTAAAGCACCTTTCACATCAAAGCTGTGCTGAGAGCCAGAACAATCCACAGGTATCTAGAATTGATTTTCTTTCTTTTCTTTTTTTGCCTCCCCTCCCCTCCCCTTCCCCTCCCCTCCCTTCCCCTCCCCTCCTCCTCCCTCCCTTCCCCTCCCCTCTCCCTTCTCCTCCCCTCCCCTCTTTTTTCTTCCTCCACCCTCCCTTCCTTTTCTTCCTTCCGTTCATTTACTCATTCTTCTGAGAGGCAGAGTCATAGAGAGAGGGAGACAGATCTTCCATCTGCTGATTCACTCCCCAGATAAATGGCCGCAGTGGCTGGAGCTGGGTCTATCCAGATCCAGGAAACCCCCCCCCCCGCCCCCGCCAGTGCAGGCGTCCAAGCACCTGGGGGCTATCCTCTGTTGCTTTCCTAGGCCACCAGCAGGGAATGGAACTGGCGTCTCTATGGGATGCTGGTGCTACAGGCGGAGGCCCAACATGCTGTGCCACAGTTTTGGTTCCTAGAATTGATTTTTATATATAGTAAAGTTGTGAAGATTTTTTTTTCTGTGTAGATGCCTATTTAACACAACATCATTATTAATAGGATCATCCTTTGTCCCATATAGCACAATGTCACATTTTTTCAAAAATCAAGTGACTATTTCATTGGTTTCATAACTGTATACACTGTTACACTGTCTTAACCAGTGTAGGTTTATAAGTAATGTTTGGTAATGAAAGGCCTCTAAATTTGTTTTTCTTCAAAATCATCAATGTGTCAGGGGTGAGTGTTGTGGTACAGTGGGTTAAACTGCCACTTGCATCCTGCATTAGAGTGACGAGGATCATGTCCCACCTATACTTTTTTTTTCTTTTTAAAGATTTCTTTACTTATTTTGAAATAGTATTTATTATAGAGAGAGGAAGAAACAGATCTTCCATCTGCTGGTTCAGTCTACAGATGGCCGCAGTGGCCAGCACTGGACCAGGCTCAGGCCAGGAGCTTCCTCTGGGTCTCCAGTGTGGATAGCAGGGGTCCAAACACCTGGGCTGTCCTCCGCTGTTCTTCCCAGGCTATCAGTAGGGAGCTGGATTGAAAGTGGAACAACCAGGATACAAACCTGCATCTGTATAGGATACTGGTATCACAGGCGGCAGTGTTACTATGTTACAAGACTGGCCCCTCCGCCTATACTTTTAATCTAGATTCCTGGCTATTGTGCCTGGCAGACACAGGGTGATAGCCCAGGTGTTTGGGTTCCTGCTACCCATGTGGGAAACCCAGAGTTCTTGGCTCCTGGCTTTGATGGGGCCCAGGGCCTGGTTGTTGTTGAATCTGTGTGTGTGTCCCTCCCTCTCTATCCTTTTGACTTCTTTCAAATGAGTAGGTCAAACTTTAAAAAGATAATGTCTGATTTTATGTATAAACACAGAAAAATGTCTGCTGAGATTTCAAATGAAGTTACATTAAATCTAGAGATTGACTTGGGGACAGTTGACATCTTTATGGTATTACATCTTTTCATCTGTGACCTATGTTTATTCTTTTTATTGAAACTTGCATTTTCTCCAAACAATTTGCATGAGAATTTAGTCTGTTGCTTGTAGTGCCTCGTTCATTTAACAGAACTTTAGTGCTATACTCATATTTGTAGTAAATCTTTATACCCCTCTTTGCATAAGGTATCTTTTCAGTCACTGCGCTGTTTGTACGCTTTATTTTCAATGTTTTTAGTTCCAGATAATGTGAAAGTTCCAACTCTTTGGGATGTGTGTGATTGTTTTTTGTCTAACTTCTGCAAGTAGCTGGCACAGAGGTGGGTATAGCTGCTTCACAGTACCCTCAAGAACCTAGATTCTTTCAGGTGTGTGCGTCTCCTCCCTTTCTGTTTTACTTCTTGTCCTTGTGCTTTCGCCTTGTAGTTCAGGTATCACTTTTCTGTTCCAGGCAGGAAGTAGGAAAAAATATCCTGGGGCAAAAGAGATGCCTACAGAGTGTATTTGTGCTCTTTTTAAAGTTGGGGGATAAAATGCCTTCCAAACGCCCCACCTCTACCTACTGCTGCTTTTATCTTCTTGGCCAGAACATTCAGTCACACAGACCCTCTTGACCTCTCATTAATCAGGGGCGATGAGATTTCTCCAGTTGGTTCACCTCCTTGGGTCCGAGCCTTCCCTCCCTCTCTGCTGCTATTTGAACTGATTGGAGTTCTTTGAGCAGAAAAAGAGGAGAAAGAAACATTGTGTAGCTGAGAGACGGTGCCTGTCACATTTATTGAGGCTTCTCAGTATATAATTTACTCATTTTTGGAAACCTGTCAGAATTCTTCTTGGATAGCAAAGAAAGTAATTTTTATTTTTGCTGTTTTTTGGCTTTGTCCAGCTTTTTAAAATTAAATGGCTTTTTATAAAAGATATTTTAAAGTTTTTTTTGTTTAAGATTTGATGGTATTTTAAGATGGTAAATGGCATTACTGTTTCCAAAATGTTGCTTCCTGAAGTGTTTCAGGCATAATAAGATAAGCACTTATCTCAGTGATTGGGAATGCTTTCGAAATTCCCTTCAGTCAAAAATTATAGAATGGGGACAATTGCTGTGCACGTGGGTCATATACTTGCTTGCCACAGTTGTGTTTTGGGATAAATAAAGTAAGCCTTTCATAAAAATAGTCTGAAGAAGATATAAATAGGGGGATAAATCACTTTATCTGAGATGGTGTAATTAGTGAATTATTTTTAGAAACTTTAATAAATTTTTTGCTATTAGTATTTTTTGTCATTGGGAAATTATGTACTTTTGTGATTTGATGAAAATTCAGACTTTATAGCTGACTTATTTTTGGTGGAACTCATAAGGAAGGAATTTTGAAATGTGCTTTTAGGAGAACAGGAGTTCTGATAGTTTCTGTGTCATTATGGAGTAGCAGTTGGTTTACACCAAAATCTCATTCACAGAATTTCTGAACTTAATGGCCTGGATCTTGCCATTTCTTTTCCTTAGGCCTTTCCTTATTTTATTGGTTATATTATCTTGCTTAATGTGGCAATTGGAGAGGAATTAGATATAGTTTTGTGTCTGGTGTCAAGTGGCTTTGTTTAGTCATTATGAATGAATCAGTTAAAAACAATTTATTCGAGAGCTAAAAACAGCCTGATTGTTATCAAATGGAGAATGCATGAAAATGAAAACTCACTTACAGAAATCAGTTCAGGTTATCCATGTACGCTCATAGCCTTGGTATTTTTCAAAAAAGAAGTCTTAGGATTCTTGACTAAAGAGCAACCTTTCAATGTGTGAAAGAGAAATGTTTCCTTTTACATTCTAAATAATACTTGGACATTCAAGATTAAAGCAGCCAGTTTGAGAACCAGATACATGTCATGTGGAAATGTAGTATTTAATTGGATTTTACACACTGTACAGTTGTTGAGGGCTTGTTTCATATACAGTGCCTGGTGTGTTGTGCAAACCAGTGTGGAGGGCGGTCAGATGATGTTGGTTAAGTTAGAAGTGCGCAGCTCTCATCACCAGCCCTTTGCCGGCTTACTGTCGTGGTTGGATCCTGGCTTCGCTGAGCTTCTCTAGATTCTCACCTATTTTTGGAACCTTGTTTTCCAGTCACAGTGACAGTTCTCTGAGCAATATGCTGTACTTTGCTCTAATTCCTTGTCTGTTTGATGCAGCAGAAGTTTTCTCCTATCCCCTCCCCTCCCCTCCTCTCTCCACTCCCCTTCCCCTCCCCTCCTCTCCTTTCTCCTCCCCTCCTCCCCTCTCCTTCCTTCCCTTTCTCTCCTCTCCCCTCCCTCCTCCCCTCCCTTTCCTTCTGCTCCTCTCCCTTCCCCTCCCCCCTCCCTTCTCCTCCCCTTTGCCTCCTCTCCCTTTCCCTCCTCCCCTCCCCTCCTCTTCCATCTCCTCTCCTTTCCTCTTCCCTCCTCTCCTCTCCTCTCCTCTCAGTCCAGGACATCTTCCTAAGCTATTTCATGCATACACCCTCTTTGAACTATCCTCTATTGATGTTTTATAGTGGTGTCTCAAGAATGTCTGATACCCCTGTCATGTCTGCCTGCCTCTTGTTTTTTTCAACTTTTATTTAATAAATATAAATTTCCAAAGTACAACTGTTGAATTATAGTGGCTTTTCCCCCCATAACCTCCCTCCCACTTGCAACTATCCCATCTCCTTCTCCCATCCCATTCTTCATCAGATTCATTTTCAATTATCTTTATATATAGAAGATCAACTTAGTATATACTAAGTAAAGATTTAAACAGACTGCACCCACACAGACACACAAAGTATAGAGTACTGTTTGAGTAGTAGTTTTGTCATTAATTCTCATGGTACAACACATTAAGGACAGAGGTCCTACATGGGGAGCAGGTGCACAGCGACTCCTGTTGTTGATTTAACAATTGACACTCTTACTTATGATGTCAATCACCGAGGCTCTTGTCATGATGTTTCTGCTTGGATATTTCCAAGGTACTTCAAACACAACATGTATCAAACAAAATTCATCTAGCTAGTCAAGCATGTCATAAACTTAGGAGCCACCCCAGTGTCTCATTCTTACTAACCTCCTGTATCACCATATTGTCCTCAAATAGCTCTGTCCCTTGCTCTGCCACCCTAACCTAAGCTGTCATTGTGTCTTTTTTAGGCTACTGCAGTAGTTTACTTTCTAACTGAACTAGTCTCTTTCATTGTAGTCCCCTTCTAGTTTACCGTTCTTTGACAATGTGATATTTGACAAAGAAAAACACTATCATGTTACTTCTAGCTGCTAATGTTGAGTGTCTCCCGGTTACTATTAGGATAAAGGCCACAATTTAACATGGACTGCTCATTCTGGACTTACCTAAGCTGGCAAGACTGCCCCGTCATATGAGAGTTGTGCCCTGTTCCACCTGACTCTACATCTAACTCCAGATTTTAACACCAAGGTCTTTTCCTCAGGGAAGTTGTCTTTGACTTTCATGAAGACAGGGTCACGATTTGTTGTAGGCTTTGCTGGTTCTAAATAGTATTTTTCACGTATATAACTTTACATTTAGTCTTGTGATAATTTGGTTAAAACCTCTTTCCTCTTGACAAGAATAGCTGTCCGTTTTTTTCTTTCCACCTAATCTTGGAGCTGCAAAATGCTTTTTGTGTAGTTGGAACTCACTCACTCCTGAATGAATGATGATGTCACCTAGATTGAGCTTTTATTTTAGCACTTAGTCTGAGGTCATCTTCTCTAAAAAGCCATTCTTGCTAATGTGATAAATTGGGGTAATAAGTGTGCATAGTATTCTATGAGTGAAAAGTGCATAGTTTAGTGCCAGCCAATGATAAATGCTGATAAATTATTTGAGGATTATGATTATTCCCATTAGAGTATTTGCAACTAATGTTTTTGTAAGCTAAGTGAGATATCTGTGTTTATTTAAGCTGCATATTTTGTATCCCAAAGGAAAAAGATGGGAATAGTGCTTAGGCATTTTGTGGGGCCCTTCTGGTCTCATTCAAACTCATTCTCTGCCTGTCACTTTGTCTTCCAGTGCTGGTCCCCATACACTTCCCTTCTTGTATAGCGAGGCCCTAGGAGTGCCATAGGAGGAAGATCTAATTTAATGGTGACTTTGGACCTAAGCTGGCTTCATTGCCCCTCCTAGGCATGTGGACCTCAAAGCTCTGTGCCTCTCTCCCCAGGAATTCCTAAGCTCAGGCAATTTCCCTCAGAGTTGGCTTCAGTACTCAGAGGGCTAAGCAGATGGGAAATGTTCTTTGTACTATTAATCTCTCTTTCCCTGATAGCTTTAATCTAAATACAATCAAAATTCTTTTAGTATAGTTTAACTCTGACTCAATCAATTGTAAAATTATTGTAAAAACATTTTATGTGCTTATTTTTTGAGTACTGCAATATTGACACACTGTTTCCTTGAGTGAAGCTTAAAAATGCACATTTAAAGGTGTATAAAGCAGTTTTTGGGACAGAAAATTTTATTTTCCTCTGTTTAATACCCTACTTTAAGATTTGAAATACTTTTCATTCTATCAAGTACTTTTTTTTGAGAAAAGCTATTTTTAAGCCAACATTTATGACGTAAGACTAACAAAATCTTATTTCATGCTTGACTCACACTATGTTAACATTCACTGTATTTGTAGGTATGTGCATATTTAAACACAAATATTCTTTTTTTAAAGATTTATTTTTATTTACTTGAAAGAGATACAGAGAGAGGTAGAGACAGAGAAGTCTTCTATCCAGTGGTTCACTCCCCAAATGACCGCAATAGCCGGAGCTGCACTGATCTGAAACCAGGAGCTTCTTCCGGGTCTCCCACGCGGGTGCAGAGACCCACAGATTTGGGCCATCTTCTACTGCTTTCCCAGGTCATAACAGAGAGCTGGATAGGAAGAGGAGCAGCCTGGACTAGAACCGGCTGGTGCTTCAGGCCAGGGCTTTAACCCACTGCACCACAGTGCTGGCCCCAATATGACTTTTATAAAAATCACTTTTGTAGCAATTTTCTTATCAAACTTGTGAAATTAACTACAGTCTATGTTAAATTTGCCCTCATTGGAGAATAATTCTTATTCATGTGATATTTTTCCTTTAATGTTGATAATGAACTTCCAGAGAGTATTTAAAAGATGATACCTTTGTGTTGCTAAGGCTAACGTTATTGCTAACTAACAGTAAAACAGAGGAAAACTCTTGAAAGGGAGGGCTTTTAACGGGGATCAGAAATGTGAAAATTCTGTGTGTAGAGCTAACTCTACAAATGAGGCTACGGCTCGAGAGATACCCAAAGCAAATTAGAGTAATGCTTCCACTTCAGTGTGGCTGTTGGGGTTCTAAGATAGCCTGCTTTTTGATTTATAATGGCCGGGCTTCTGAGGTGAAACAGAGGCCCTCAGCCCAGTTTATCATTTGTGACAATGAATGGAATTCCCTAGAGATTATCATAATTTCTCTCAACATTTATATTAGAAATACAAATTAAACTAGGAATAAAAGTACTTAATCAAAAAATGCAACTTAGAATAGAAACATAAAAAAAGTAAATTGGGGCTCGGTGCTGTGGTGGAGCGGGTAAAGCTGCTGCCTGCAGTGCTAGCATCCTGTATGGGTGCTGGTTTGAGTCCCGGCTGCTCCACTTCCTATCCAACTCCCTGCCCTGACCTGGGAAGGCAGTAGAAGACGGCTCAAGTGCTTGGGCCCCTGCACCCATGTGGGAGACCCGGAAGAAGCTCCTGGCTTTGGATTGGCGCAATTCCAGCCGTTGCAGCTATTTGGGGAGTGAAGATCTATCTCCTTCTCTCTCTCTCTCCCTCTCCCTCTGCCTCTCTGTAACTCTACCTTTCAAATAAATAAATAGAATATAAAAAAAATCACTTATTAAAAAAGAGTAAATAATGAAGATTAAAGTAGAAAAGAGGTAATTCTAGTAGAGTCATCTACTGTCCCTGGCCATAGTTTTCCTTGTCATGTAATAGCTGTGAAAACTGCCCTTTCTTTGATGGACTTTGTCTCCCTTTCATGGTTGTGTTAGTGTACTGTCGTGCTGTTGGGGATCAAGTCCCCCTTCTGCTGTAAAGACATAAGGAATCTGGGACCACATTCTTTCATCATCTGCGTGTCTGACTATTCAAGCTTAGGACTTGAGAGGTGTGAAAGCAGTGCAGTCTAAGGGGAGCCAGCTTAGAACACTGTATTGGTGTTTACTGAAGTATTCTACAGCCTATGATGGGGCATTCCAGGGAGTCAGACCTGGGTAGTCCTCAATCCAGAACCCCAGCCAAACAAAGGAACTGGCTGAGAACTGAATACACATCACACCGGAGACCTGGTGCCTGCACCGAGTCCATTGTGAATGAAACGTGGTGCTGTAGTTTTTCATCACTTACTGTTTTTTCTTAAGTCAAGCATCCACATGCATTCCTTGGAATGCTACTCCAGGAGGCCACTGGCTTTTTTCTCCTTGAATGGACGCCTCTGTTAGGCGGTGAGATTTTGTACCTGTGTGTGCCTTGACGTCAGCCTCATAGATGGAGACTGTTGGGCACATTGGTAATTGTGGCACTTTGAAACTCCATGGAAAGACATCTAACTGTTGTTCAGTTCCTGACAAGGGGAGAACCTCAGAGTCCTAAGGCAGATTTCTATGCCCATTCTGATGGCTGTGTTCTACAGGGTAGGGAAGCAGACTTTTTCCCTTGCAGGTGAGGTTTCTGTCACTCCAATCATTAACAGGAAGCACAGAAACATGAAACCATACTTTGCCTCTCATGCTGGGGGAGGGGGGGTGCTCCATTTTCTCCTGGCTGACAGAGTGAACACAGTGCGCATCATTCTGTTACAGACGGGGTTTTTATCTAGTTTGTGTCCTAACTTCAAGAATCCAGTTGCACTGTGTGTTGTCACTTGACTTCCTTAGCTTAGGCCCTTAGCTTTTCTTGCACTGGGGCTTCTGTCAGCTGACTCATCCCTGTCCCCTCTCATCACAGTGTGATGTGTCTGGTGTTTTTGAGCCGTGCTCTGTATCCACAGTGCATATAGCACTGCTTGTCATTCTTGCTTATCACTTAAAATAATAACTGGTTCCTTTCTGTTGTAGCATTTGCTATTAATGGCAGAACTCTTTGAACGATTATGTTAATCTGTCAAGAGGATTACACAAAGTATCCCCCCACCTCCACCACTTCTCCAAAGCATAGTAGTTGAACAACATAAAAGGCATTTTCATAGCCATGGATTTTGACTCATGACTTACTCTGTGTTTAAACTGTTGCCGAGTAACTGAATGAATTATTTTAAAATTGAAAACATTTACAAGCCATCCACGTTAAACCTGTTAAGCCTGTTCTTTTCTGTCAATATTTTTGTTTGTAGTTCTTTTGAAATACTTCTCTCTGGTGTGTGACATGTGAGACTTGTGTGTGTGTGTTGTTGTAAATTATGTACCAGTTAAAGTATGTAAATAAAACATTAAAGAAAGACATCAAAATGGTAATGATAATATTATGCCTGGTTGGTGCAATTTTGGATGCTTTTGTCTTTAATTTGCTTTCTGCATCATATAGTATTTTTATGATCAGTAAAAATTATTTGTCTTATAGTAAGCATATGCTTATAAATATAATAGAAAAACTCTGTAAAATTTTACCAATAATTAAAAGCAAAGTAAAAATTGTATATTGAGCAAGATTTGAATTAGAGCTAAGTACTGCTTAGATTTCTCTTAAAAATGAAAATGCTCATGTAATTAAGAGCTGTACTGAAGCACTTTTGAGAATTGTTGCCCAGTGGGACCGTCACTGTGACATAGAAGGTTAAGCCACCGGCTGCAGTGCCGCCATCTCATGTGGGTGCTGGTTAGAGTCCCAGCTGCTCCACTTCCCATTCAGCTCTCTGCTGTGGCCTGGGAAAGCAGTGGAAGATGGCCCAAGTGCTTGGGCCCCTGTACCCACGTGGGAGACCTGGATGAAGCTCCTGGCTCCTGGTTTTGGCTTGGCCTAGCCTCAGCCTTTCTGGTCATTTGAGGAATGAACCAGCAGATGGAAAACCTTTCTGTCTCTCTCCCTGTAACTCTGCCTTGCAAATAAATAAATCTTAAAAAATAATTGTTGCCTTCTGTACTTTTGTTATGTGTAAAAATATAAAATGTACCAAAAATATATAAAAGCAAAAAATACACAAAGGAAAAGTAAAAATACCAAAGATATATGATAAAATTACAGTTCAATTGGTTTTTGGAGAAATGAGATAGATGGTCCCTTACCTACCTGAATGAATTTATTTACCTTTAGGTAAATCTTTACCGTGGTGAGTTTTAAAAATTGTTATGTTAAACAAATACAATGGAAATTGTAATCCATTTTTTGCAAATATTAAGTTGCTTTAAGAAACTTTGTTTAAAAAGTTATCAATTTCTTGATTTGTGATTTCTTTCTACACACAAATTTGTATTACAAATTGAGGCAAAAAGGAAGGTTAAACTAGATATATGGTAAAGTATTTCTAATTGGATGGATTTTTTTTAGAGATCTATTTATGTGAAAGGCAGAGTTACAGAGAGAGGTAGAGACAGAGGTCTTCCATCTGCTGGTTCACTCCCCAGATGGCCACAATGGCCAGAGCTGTGCCAATCTGAAGCCAGGGGCTTCTTCCGGGTCTCCTACGTGGGTGCAGGGACCCATGGTTTTGGGCCATCTTATACTGCTTTCTCAGGTCATAGCAGAAAGCTGGATTGGAAGAGGAACAGCTGGGACTAGAACTGGCGCCCATATGGGTTACTGGCGCCCATATGGGTTGCTGGCATTTCAGGCCAGGACATTAACCTGATGGGCCACAGCACCAGCCCCAATTGGATGGTTTTTAATGAAAAGTTTTTCTACAAATGGAAATTGAGTTTTTCCCCTGAGTATTAGAATTTATGTGTATCTTATGCTCTAGAACACTGCTGGAAAAATCTGAAAATGCATCAAGTTGTTAGATCTTTCTTTTATAAGTTATTTATTTTAGGCTCTTGGTTGTTTTTTTTTTTATAGATTTATTTATTCATTTGAAAGAGTTAAAAAGAGAGAGAAGGAGAGGCAGAGAGAGAGGGAGAGAGAGGCGTTACACCTGCTGGTTCACTCTCCAGATGGCTTTAACTGCCAGAGCTGTGTTGATCTGAAGCCAGGAGCCAGGAGCTTCTTCCAGGTCTCCTACATGGGTGTAGGTGCCTAAGGACTTGGGCCATCCTCTACTGCTTTCCCAGGCTACAGCAGAAAGCTGTTTTGGAAGTGGAGCACGCATATGGGATGCCGGCACTGCAGGTGGTGGCTCTACCTGCTGTGCCACAGTGCTAGCCCCAGCTCTTGGTTTTTTAACTGTCATAGGTAGGTGACTTCATCATTGTCATTATTACCTTTCTTTAATGAGGTTTTTAAGCAGCTCTGTACTTTAGGAATTGATAGTTTACTGTGGTATATCCAAGAAGTGAATAATTATCTCAGTATTTTTGAATGGAATGGATTTATTTAAGTGGTGACAAAGTTCAGTGATGTGGTCAATGTTTTTTTCTAAGATCTATTTATTTGAAAGAGTTACAGAGAGGCAGAGATAGAGAGAGAGAAAGAGAGAGAGGTCTTCCCTCTGCTGGTTCACTCCCCAGTGGCCACAAAGGCCAGTTTGGGCCAATTCGAAGCCAGGAGTCAGGGCTTCTTCTGGGTCTCCCACATGGGTGCAGAGGCCCAAGCATTTGGGCCATTTTCACTGTTTTCCCAGGCCATTAGCAAGGAGCTGGATCGGAAGTGGAGCAGCTGGGACACAAGAGCCCATGTGGGATGCCGGCCCTGCAGGCAGAGGCTTAATCCACTATGCCATTGTCCCTCAACTTTTCTTTATTATTACTTCGGGTAATATTTGCATTGTCCAAGACAAGTATATTTTCCTTTACGAGTGAAATGTGATTCTCTTGTGTCAGTGATATGTTTTTTGAAAGGATATAAACAGAAATTGTTTAATAAGATTTTGGAAGTTTATTACTCTCACAATTTGGGTTTTTCCTAATTAAAGTTATGATATGAAATAAGCAGTAACAATATGCGGTTAGGATTCTGATTATGTCATGATGTATAGACTGTCTTCTAAGTTTGGTATTTTGTCTAACATGATTTCCTAGGAAATTCTTGACTAAAAACTAGGACCTTCGGAGTGGGCGTTTAGTCTAACAGTTGAGATGCTCATGTGGCATATTGGTGTGCTCAAGTTCAAACCCAGCTCTGCACCTGACCTCAGCTTCCTGCTGATGCAGGCTCTGGGGTACGGTGGTGATGGCTTACATAACTGGGTCCTGCTACCTATGTGGAAGACCTGGACTGGACTGTGTTCTGGTTCTCTGCTTTGTCCTGGCCCAGCCTCCATGTTTGTGGGTATTTGGGAATAAACCAGGAGATGGGAGTGCTCTTTATCTGTCTCCCTTTCTCTCTCTCAAATACATTAATAACTTTAGAAGAACCAAGAAATAAAGACTTCAGTAGATAGCATTGGGTGATGTACACTTCTTTACTATTTTTGAGTATTTAAGGGAAGCCCGTCTAATTTTCCACGTAGGACCTGTTTCTAGGTTGGTTTTCCAAAGAAGGTTTTTTGTGTGTGAATACCTTGCTGAAGACTGTATTATCTGTTTAATGCCTAATTGCTAAAGGTTTCTTTGAGCAGTTTGCTTAAAGTCTGTTTTTCCCTCATAGCCATTGACAGAAAACACATCTGCCTGAGTGAGGCCCCTTTGATCTTCGAAGTGTTTTATCTAAAGAGAGATTAAAAAGAAGTCTGTCAGGCATTTTCCCAAAGAAATTGAAAATGCTTCCTAAGATTTCAGATCAGGTGAAGCTTCTTCCTTGAATTAAAACATGGGAAAATAACTCTGTTGATCAATGGTTTCATCCTAAGTTACAGATTACAGAGATTTGTTTGACTTGGTGTGATTAAATGTGCTTTTATTTCACCTGGAATACAAAACTCATGCCATAATATTGAAGGTTGGAAGAAACTTATATTTTATCATATTTAAAATAAGCGCTATCTGTAGAAGGGACTAGAGAGGTGGTATGTTCTCACTTTCCTTAGGGTCTGTCGTCATAGGAAAAATTCTCAGCTGGTTTATGCTGAATCTACAGTTCCAAGATCTATAGCAAACTCACTTGTTTCTTCCACCTCACTCCTTTTCTTATTTAGTTACATGACAGAATTAAGTCTTCTGTCTGCTGGCTGACTTCCCAAATGCATGCCACACCCAGGGCTGAGCCAGGCTGACATTAGCCAGGAGCTCAGTCTAGGTCTCACGTAGAATACAGAGATCCAAGTGCTTGAGCCATCACCTGCTGCCTCCAGGGTGTACATTAGCAGAAAGCTAGATTAAAGCAGAGCTAGGACGCCATCCCAGGTGTTGTAATACGGAATTGGGCATCCCAAGTGATGTCTTAAGCACTGTGCCAAATACCTCTACTTTGCCCCTTCTCATTTTCAACAAATACATATAGACTGCTTATTTTGTGTTAGACTCTGGTTTCTACAAGGGGACTTCAAAGAGTTCATGGGAAAATGGAACTAAGAGATAATAAAAGCTATAAAACTCCTCTTAACGTATGGTCCATGAAGTTCAAAAAGCTTTAGAAAGTGTTTGTACTGTCTTCTAGACCATCCTTAATGAACTGACGGCCTGGGAATTTAACTATGTCAGCGTAGTCTTTTTTACATTATTAACTGAAGAAAAATGAGAAACAAGAAGTAGTCACAAGGAATTAAATTATGACTGTAAGGCGATGCCTAATGATTTCCCCTCGGAACTGTCAGAAGGGTACCCATTTTTAATGAGAGGAATGAGCAGACAACGTTGTTGCGTTAAAAGACTGACCGTCAATGCTTTCCTGCTGTTTTCCTGCTAAGCTTTGGCTGCCTTTCTCCAAACACTCAGTGATCAGCAGATGTTACTTGTTCTTTCACCCTCTGGAAAGTCAGCAAGCAAAAAGCCTGCTCACAATGTTGCATGAGCTTTCCCTGTCACCGGTCCATATTTGCATTTACTGGAACATTTCTACCTTTTGGTATCCATTGCATTGATTGTGCTTTGTCTTCAGGTTGGCTCTGCAAAAGCCATGTTTTACCTCCTTTTATAGTTCTTCAAAGAGCTGCTTCAGGACCTTGATCACACTTGTTAAACCTATCAATTGAAAGCTCTGCTCTTGTCTGCCACTAATCTGGGTGCAATAGTTTTGGTACACGGTGAGTAGAATATCTTCACTTCTAATTTTTTGGTCATAATTGTGTAGACAGCCCAATTGAGATATCTGTGATGTTGAATATTGTTTCTTCTGTTGATTGTGGGTGCTCTTCATTTAGGGCATGGCTGTGATTACATGTTCCTTTTGCAAATTGATGTGGATAGTCTGCCTCCGTGGGCTCATCTTTAGCATTAGTTCATCCCTTCCTAAGATGAGTTATCTGTTAGTAAACTGCTGATATCTTTTTTTTTTAACTTTTATTTAGTAGATATAAATTTCCAAAGTACAGTTTATGGATTACAATGTCTTTTCCCCCCCATAACTTCCCTCCCACCCGCAACCCTCCCTCCTGTCTCCCGCTCCCTCTCCCGTTCCATTCACATCAAGATTCATTTTCAATTATCTTTATATATAGAAGATTGATTTAGTATATATTAAGTAAAGATTTCATCAGTTTGCCCCCACACAGAACACTAAGTGCAAAATACTGTTTGAGCACTAGTCATATCATTAATTCACATTTAGGGGCCTTTTCCACGTCAACTTTTTGTAAAGCATACACGAGCTCACCATTCTCACACTCAAGCTTCACCATATAGTTGATGTTTCTCTTGAATTTTAGGAGACTTCATGTTGCTGTGTTAGGGGCTCTTCTCAAATTGATATCCTTCTTAATTTTTCAAACTAGATCCTCCTTAGATATCACACCTGACTTTAAATTTATTTGGGTGCCAAAAAACTGAGGTCTGTGCATAATATGCATTTCCCATGAGCCTTTAGAAGACGTGCTTGTACTGTTTACCAAGAGCAAACCTAACAGTTACAGGAGCTGGTGCTATGAGCTTCAAAGTGTGTGAAGGTTCTGTTTTCAAAACACTGTGTGCTGCTATTCAAAGATCTTATGAAGGGCTTCTCTTGTCAGAAAGTAAAGTAAAATCTGTAACAAAACTGAATTTAATTTCTGATACACTATTAATGATTTTTACCTTTTAAAAAGTTAGGGTTCGGGACACCTAGTGAGCTCTTCATTTATAAAATTAAATGTTTTTAAAGTCCATTTTAAAGGTTTACATTTATTCTGTTGGACAACTTTGTGGAGAAAGATTTAACTGGGTACGTTGAAAATGTTTTTGGAAATATTTTATGGAAGTAGAGGAAACAATATGATAGTCTGATGAAGGGTTATAGACTGATGGCTGAAATGAATGTTTGGTTGAAAGAACACAGAAAATAAGGAACTCACAGAAGAATAGAGCTTTCCAAATTCCTCTTCAGAAATTCCAGGCCTTTTATGAAATTTTGCAAAAATGGCTTAGCCTCAAGTTCTTCCATTTTTGAATTACTTGGAAGAAAATATCATATAAATGTAAATTTCTACTGTTATTTATTCTCCTTGTATTATGTGCTTAAAAAGTTGAAGAATCCAAAAGCTATTCATTATGCAAGGCATTGCCTGTAACATATTCCTTTATCATATGAATAGTTTGCTGTATTTGATAAGTAACCAGATTTCCTTCCTCCGTATTTACACACCAAATTAGTTTGAGTTGACCAAAAGGACCCTGTCAGCGGCTGGCAGTTACTCTGTTTGAGGACTATTAGTGTATGGCACTTGAGTTGCTGTTAGTTGATAACATTTTGATGTCCTCCATTAATTAGTTTAGGAAAACTATTTGGATTTCAGTATAAGTGCTTGTTAATTACTTGAGTCATGAGAGGACTGAGTGAGGTCCAAGTGTCCTATTAATTCCTTTGAGTCTGGAAATTTTCTTATAATTGGTTTGGCAGGAGGAATAAGTGAGATTAGTTGCTAATGAGGAGATAAGTGTGTAATTTTAGCATGATATAAAGCTGTGATTGTCAGTAAGTGGTATTAGGAATCTAGATTATTTTTATTACACCTTGTTTCTTTCCAAAAAATCATTATCAACTCCCAATATTGTAAATTAGGTTATTTCACATCATTATTTTTAATATGTGTTAATCCTCAAACTACAATACTTAAAACCTTGCTAATTAAGGAGTCATTAATAGAGTTAGCAGTATGAGCAGTCAGTTTAGATTCTCCAAATAATTGAGATGAAATTCAATTTTCATCTTTACCTATGTGTTCAGTTTGGCTAGGATGCTTGGAATGAGTGAGGATCAAGAACAGCTGAGTTTGTTTTCAATGAAAGGAACTCTAATGTTGTAAAGAAACAAAGTACTGCTATTAGTAACCATGAACAAAGTACAGTTTGTATAATTTTACTTTTTATAATTCATTTGCTTTTTTTTAATGTAAAAGTTACCTGGTTTTAGTAGTTCAAAACAGTCATTACTCATTGAGCTTCAGTTGTAATGCGAAGTTTCTCTGAAACAAATATTGAGGTGTTTTGCATTTGATTTTTAGAAAAGGTTTTTCCTCTTTAATGTCGTTTGATTATTCATAATTACTGTCACTTTTACTTGAAGCAGGCATTGTAGTCTTAGCTGGTTTTTCAGTTTTTCACTTTAGCAGTGTTTAACCCCTCTGTATTTTTAGTGAGGTAGAAGTAGTGTTGTTAGAAATGAATGCTTTCTTAGCTTGTGTCGGTTTCCTTCCCCACTCTGGTGTGAATTGGTAAATGCGTAGTTCCCTTGTTGGCCAAAGGGATTGTCAGTATTATTTTGTGTCTTTTATTTCATAAATGTCCACAGAATTCTATTTTTATCCTTCATGCTTTTATAATTTTGGAATACCTTTTTGAGATGGAGAATTGGTTACAAATTGTACATACTAAATAATTTATGTACGTTTTTTGAGCATCTGGAGTGTACCATGTATGTTGTTAGGTCCTGTGAGGAAAATGAAAATAAAGTAGTACCTTTTTCTACTTGAACAGATTTATAATCTAATTGGGAGGACAAGGTTAACCATATAGTTAGAAAACACTACACAATAAAGATAATATGTAAGTATGTTTTTAAAGAACAAATTTATAAGAGTATTGTTGGATGGAACAGAATAGAAACACCAGAGATCAAACATCTACAATAACTTATATTTGATCAAAGAACTAAAACCAATTCCTGGAGCAAGGACAGTCTATTCACAAATGGTGCTGGGAAAACTGGATTTCCACATGCAGAAGCATGAAACAAGACCCCTACCTTACACCTTACACAAAAACCCACTCAACAAGGATTGAAGATCTAAATCTATGACCCGACACCATCAAATTATTAGAGAACATTGGAGAAACCCTGTAAGATATAGGCACAGGCAAAGACTTCTTGGAAAAGACCCCAGAGACACAGGCAGTCAAAGCCAGAATTAACAATTGGGATTACATCAAATTGAGAAGTTTCTGTACTGCAAAAGATACAATCAGGAAAGTGAAGAGGCAACTGACAGAATAGGAAAAAATATTTGCAAACTGCGCATCCAATGAAGGTTTAATAACCAGAATCTACAAAGAGATCAAGAAACTCCACTTAACAACCCACTTAAGAGATGGGCCAAGGACCTAAATAGACATTTTTCAAAAGAGGAAATCCAAATGGCTAACAGGCACATGAAAAATTGTCCAGGATCACTAGCCATCAGGGAAATGCAAATCAAAACCGCAATGAGGTTTCACCTCACCCCGGTGAGAATGGCTTACATACAGAAATTAACTAACAACAGATGCTGGCGTGGATGTGGGGAAAAAGGCACACTAATGTACTGTTGGTGGGAATGCAAGCTGGTAAAGCCACTATGGAAGACAGTTTGGAGATTCCTCAGAAACCTGAATATAGCCCTACCACATGACCCAGCCATCCCACTCCTTGGAATTTACCCAAAGGAAATTAAAATGGCAAATAAAAGAGCTATCTGCACCTCAATGTTTCTTGCAGCTCAATTCACAATAGCTAAGGCATGGAATCAACCTAAATGTCCATCAACAGAAGACTGGATAAAGAAATTATGGTATATGTACTCTATAGAATACTATACAGCGGTTAAAAAAATGAAATCCGGTCATTTGCAGCAAAATGGAGGAATCTGGAAAACATCATGCTGAGTGAAATAAGCCAGTCCCAAAGGGACAAATATCCTATGTTCTCCCTGGTCTGTGACAACTAACTGAGCACTTAAAAGGAACCCTGTAGAAATGAAACTGACACTATGAGAAACAGTGACTTGATCAGCCCTTGTCCTGAGTGTCGAGGAACAGCTTACTATTTTATTCTTTTTAGTATTTTGTTTTTCTGCTTGATGCCATTGGTTGAACTCTTTAATTAATACACAATTATTCTTAGGTGTTTAAATTTAACTGAAAATTAATCACTGTTATAAATAAGAATGGAAATAAGAAGGAGGATATGTACAGTTTGGCACATGCTCATTCAGACTTACCCATTATGGTAGAGCTAGAAACGTGCCATGGGACTCCAAATCCCAATAAGTTGGCATGTATCAATGCCATTTTACTAGTTAAAGTGATCAATTTAAGTTCATAATTGACCATAAAGATAGCATTATTTGTTAAAGGGATCACATAAATAAGACTAGTGTTTGCTAATAATAATCGATAGAATTAAAAATGAGAGAATGATCCAACATGGGAAGCAGGATACACAGCAGACACATAGAATGGCAAATGCCCTAAACAGCACTCTGGCCTCAGAATCAGCCCTTAAGGCATTCAGATCTGGCTAAAAAGCCCATGAGAGTTTCTCAGGCATGGAAAGCCAAGACACTGTGGCGGGGGGGAAAAAAAAAAAAGACCTAAATGAAAGATCTCTGTGAGTGAGATCCCAGCAGAAAGAATGGGCCATCAAAGAAGGAGCTAGCTTTCTCTGAAGGGAGGAGAGAACTTCCACTTTGATTCTGGCCCTGTCTAAATGAGGTTGGAGTTGGTGAACTCAAGAGGCTTCCATAGCCTTGGCAGCTCATGACAAGAGCCTCGGGTGATTACTGATGTCATAAATAAGAGTGTCAATTGTTAAATCAACAATGGGAGTCACTGTACATTTACTCCCCATGTAGAATCTGTCCTTAATATGTTGTACTGTGCGAATTAATGGTAAAACTAGTATTCAAACAGTACTTTTATGCTTTGTGTGAATGCAATCTGTTGAAATCTTAGTATATACTAAGTTGACCTTCTGTATATAAAGATAATTAAAAATGAATCCTAATGAAGAATGGAATGGGAGAGGGGGTAGGAGATAGGATAGTTTGCAGGTAGGAGGGTGTTGGGGGGGATCTCCATAATCCAAAACTTGTACTTTTGCAATTTATATTTATTAAATAAAAGTTTTTTAAAAAAAAGTGCATAAAAAAATAAGATTATTGCTGGTATGTCTTAGCAGAATAATTGTGAGCAGAAATTTTGGGTTTTTAAAAAATATTTATTATTTATTTATTTGAAAGAGTTACAGAGTGGCAGAGGCAGAGAGAGACAAACAGAGAGAGGCGTCTTCCATCTGCTAGTACTCCTCAAAGGACCCCAAGGACCAGAGCTGGGTTGATCTGAAGCCATGAGCCAGGAGCTTCTTCCTGCTCTCCAAAGCAGGTGCAGTGACCCAAGGACTTGGCCATTTTCTACTGCTCTCTCAGGCCATAGCAGAGACCTGGATCAGAAGTGGAGCAGCTGGGACTCGAATCAGCACCAATATGGAATGCTGGTACTGTAGGCTGCGGCTTTACTTGCTATGCCATAGTGCCAGCCCTGGGGTTCTACTTTTATTTAAAGATGGTTACTTCCCCAATTGAAATAAACAGGGTACTCTGTCTTGAATTTTAAAGGCAAAATAACTGAAGTTATGGAACACCATCAGACTTTGAGCATTTAGAATGTTCGACTAAATTCCTCAATTTACAGTTAACAAGAAAGAAGACTTGTCAGGTTGCTAATCAGAACACAGAGGTAACAGCCAGGCCCGGTCAGGGTTCTGAGGACACTTCAGTGGTAGAGGTGCAAGCCTTGCTGATGTAAGGCAATGCGAGGCGTGGACCCTGACCAGTGCTCTTGGTACTTGGCCGCTTCTCTCCCTTCCCTCTCCCTCCTGTTCCATCTTTATAAACAATCTCAGCATCATTGTTGCTTGTATTGGTGTGGCTCTCTGTGTTTTCAGGAATATTTGAAAAGGTGCCAATGTACTTGAGCATCACACAACCTTTTGAGGAGAGTCTGGACTAAGTATGAGAAAACGCACGTGGAAGAGATGAAATAATTTGCTCAAATAATGAGAAATGACCGCAGACTCAACTATCCTACCAGACACCTTTCACTGTTCATGCTGCCTCTGAGAAAACTGGTTCCGCCCGAAATCCTTCTCCAGACCAGGGAATGAATTTGAAGAACATGCGGAAAATGAAGAGTGAAATTGTATTTAAATGCGTGCAGTAGTTACTTGGCCTGTACCTTTTATTACTTTATTTGCTGTTTTAGAAGTGCTTTGTTCAATGGCAAGCATTATTTAATGTGTGAGGCAGAGAGCAAGCACATGTGCACCCATCTGCTGGTTCTCTCCTGAGATACAGTGGGAGCTGTGGCTGGTGCCAGAGCTGGGAGCTGGGAACTCAGTTCACACTGCTTCCCTGGTGTCAGGAACCCAACTGCTCAGCGGGCATGTGCTGCCTCTCAGAGTCCACTCGCGCAGGAGGCCGGGATTGGGAGACAGACTTCCAAAAACTGAGGCACTCACTATGGGAAACGGACGCCTTAACTGCTAGACCAGATGCCGGCTCCTGTACATTTTTACACTTCTTCAATAATCCTTGCAGGTTTGTATTGAAGGCCTTGTTGTAATTATATGGAATCAACAAAATCCTGTGCTAATTTGAAGAGTCAATTTGTGAAGTGTCAAAACCTGAGAGCTCTCCTCACCCCCCACCACTGGGTGGGACTCTTGAATTCAGTGGGATGATGACTATCCTAAGTGAACATTGTGAAGGCCTTTTGAAAAGGATGAATTTATTTTATTTATTTAAATTAATTTATTTAAAAGGCAGAGAAGGAGGGAGAGGCAGACAGCACATTCACTAGTTCACTCCCCAATTGGCCACAACAGCCAGGGGTGAGACAGGCTGAAGTCAGCAGCTAGAAACTCCATCTCAGCCTCCACAGTGGGTGGTGGGCCCAAATCCTTGGCCCATCTTCGGCTGCTTTACCTGGGTACATCAACATGCAGCTGCATCAGAGTGGAGCAACTGGGAACTCAAACCAGCACTGTGATAAGGGATGCCAGTGGTGACGTAACCCACTGAGCCACAGCACCGGCCTCTGTCTGAAAGCTTGTTGACTTCCACTGCATGCTTCCTGTGCTGTCTCAATTTTACGTTTAATTTCCGAAGTCCAGCTGCTCGTTTATTTTTAATTATTGCTTTTTAAAATTTTATCTTTCTAGTTATCTTTATTCTGTTTCTGGCTGCTTCTTCCTAAACTAGCTCCCACGAGTTGTTACTCTATAAAAGTGTTTGGGGAGTCTGATAAAACTATGTGATCTTTAAGAGCACTGTATTGTCTACTTATTTTTCTTATTTTTTTTCCTCCCAAATTTGTATAGATTTCTAGGTACCGCAGCAGTGAGTAACAATAGAAGGTGTATGGGCTTCAGAGCCAGCGTAGCAGGTGTGGGAAGATGGTGTCCACCATATGCTAGCTGTGTGTGGTCTTAAGCAAATGCCTTGACAGCCTTGAGTCTCCCTTCTCACCTGAAAATGAGCATAGTCTGCCATGGAAGGATTGTCTATTTGACATATTGTCTATTTGACATCTCTACTACATGTTTGAGACAACTCATGTTGTCTTTTCCAGCTCTGACAACATGATTCTGACCCTTGATCTCTTTCTCCTATCCTACTTCCTCCTACCCTTGACTGATGCTCTTCCAATTTTTAACTTGGCGAATTGTACCATCTCCACCAGGTTGCATGTTTATCTCTCCTTCAGATGCACCCAATCCATTATTTTTATTTGTTAATAATTACTACATCTTAGTAACCACTGGAATCGCTCACCTGGGTCATTGTAGAAACATCTTAATTGACTGCATTCACTTCCACTCTGTTCTCCACATGTTGATGATGGATGATAATTTAAAGCACACTTTATCATGTTGTTCCTTGGCATAAAACTGTTTAGTCCTGTCTGTTATCTCTTCTGTAAAACATGGCTTAAAATTAGGATCAACATTGTGTCCGGCATTGTGGCATAGTAGGTAATAAAGCCATCTGTGATGCTGGCATCCCACGTGGGCACCGTTTCCTGTTCCCGCGGCTCCACTTCTGATCCAGCTCCATGGATCAGAATGGCCTGGGACAAACCGGTGGAAGATGGTCCGAGTGATAGGGTTCCTGCCACCCACGTGGGCAGCCTGGATGAAGCTCCTGACTACGACCTGGCTCAGCCCTGCCCGTGGTGGCCAATTGAAGAGTGAATCAGCAGCTGGAAGATCTGTCTCTCTACCTCTGACTTTAAATAAGTACTTAAAAAGAATCAGCATGGACTGGAATCAGAACTCTCCTCTTGTTCTTTAGTTTTCAGCTGCTTTTGATTGTCTTCAGGACATGATTTCCTGAGGTACTTACTTGGTCTTTCCACGGACTGGAATTCCTGTTCCATGCTCCCTGGCACCTCCCAGAACCCTGTCCACATCGCCACCCCACCTGCTTTCCCTGGTTAATTGCTGCTCATTCTTTAGTCCCGTGGGGGAAATTTGTCTCAACTCCTGTCTTTGTCCATGTGGATCTCGGAGTGCACACTCTCCCTCCATGGTGGTGCTTTCCTTTAGAGTGGGACATAGTGGATGCTTACTGTGTGCAGGGACAGAAAGCTTGTGGAAATTTGAGTTTAAAGATTATTTTGGTGCCAATCATTTTGAAACCCATGCTTTTCCAGGGTGTTTAAAAAGTTCATCAAAGATGCATATTAAGAAAAAACTTGCAAGAATTTCAAGATTTTTTGTACCCAAATCTTTTAATTCCAGTTTGTTATGAATTTGAAATACCCTCAGGCTAGTTTTATGATCCTCTAACTTATGTTCCTGTTGTTAAATTTGTTTTGATCATGAATGCTTTATTTGAAATCATTTCTCTTTAACTGTTTGATTTTCAAATTATTTACTGTAGAGTTCACGACTGTCACGAGGCCAGATCTGTGCTTTGCTAGTGGATCTGCATTTTTAAAAGTTGCTTAGCTCTTCGGTGGCTCTCTATGGCATTTCTGATGCATTTGCTCATAGGCCTTCTTCACAAAAGGTTTTATAAACTGAAGCAGTGTGCCTTTGCCTTTAAAATTCTATCATTGTAACTTTAAGTGCTATTGTGTTTCTTCCTTTTATCTTTTGGTAATTGAAACTTTTTCTACTTACCAGAAAAAGATGCTTTATATTTTTTTAAAATCAACTTAAACCCTTTCTTGAAACAGTGTCTCTCACTTTTGTATTAGGCAACTAATTTCATTCATTGAAGGAAGGCATTGGAATGTCTCCTGAAATGGACAATAGTCATATGGAAGCTGTTCCTGAGATCTTGTTTCTCTGATCTGTTTCTACCTTTTGTGGCTTTCTTTAATGTCAGTGACAGAAACATAACACGGGCTGGCCCCGTGGCTCAATAGGCTAATCCTCTGCCTGCGGCGCCGGCACACCGGGTTCTAGTCCCGGTCGGGGCGCCGGGTTGTGGCCAGGGAGTGCAGTGGAGGATGGCCCAAGTGCTTGGGCCCTGCACCCCATGGGAGACCAGGAGAAGCACCTGGCTCCTGCCATAGGATCAGCGCGGTGCGCCGGCCGCAGCGGTCATTGGAGGGTGAACCAACGGCAAAGGAAGACCTTTCTCTCTGTCTCTCTCTCTCTCTCACTGTCCACTCTGCCTGTAAAATAAATAAATAAATGAACACAACACAAGATTCCATAATCAAAACAGTTCACCGTTTATCTGTAGATGATAATTTTCTGTTTCCATTACCTCTCTTGGTAGCGTCCAACACTACCAGGACTATGTCTTTAAAAATGGTGAGTGGTGATTCCAGTACTTCATCTCTTTCAAGCAGGTATCATTTTTTCCTAGATTATTATAACATTAAATTATTGAAAATGTATTCCACATTTCTGCCAAATGATACAACTTAGTAAAATTCTCTAAGACAAGTGCAGTTGCAGCTGTACTTGCAAGATGAGGGCAGATTTGAAACAACAGCAGAAAAATGAAACCAGAACTTGGATCAAAATGAGTCTGAAGCATGACCTGCCTCTGTACTTTGGAATTATAGGAGCTGTTAAATTTTTGCCTCATGACTTTTATGTAATGTATACATTGAGAAATTGGATGAAAGTTTTACATGTAATCTTTTTAAAAAGATTTATTTATTTGAAAGGCAGAGTTACAGAGAGGCAGAGGCAGAGGTTCACTCCCCAGGTGGCCACAATGGCTGGAGCTGCGCTGATCCAAAGCCAGAAGCCAGGAGCTTCTTCTGGGTCTCCCACGCAAGTGCAGGGGCCTGTGGAATGTGGAATACATTTTCAATAATTTAATGTTATAATAATCTAGGAAAAAATAATATCTGCTTGAAAGAGATGAAATACTGGAATCACCACTCACCATTTTTTAAAGACATAGTCCTGGTAGTGTTGGACGCTACCAAGAGAGGTAATGGAAACAGAAAATTATCATCTACAGATAAACGGTGAACTGTTTTGATTATGGAATCTTGTGTTGTGTTCACGTCACTGACATCTTCTACTGCTTTCCCAGGCCATAGCAGAGAGCTGGATTGGAAGTGGAGCGGTTGGGACTCGAACCAGCGCCCATATGGGATGGCGGCACTGCAGGTGGCAGCTTTCCCTGCTGTACCACAGCGCCAGCCCCTAAATGATGCTGCTGTGTCAAGAGATGTTTAATCCGTGGATACTGTGTTTGGTTATATAGTAAGAATTAGTGGAGTAACTTTGTTTCCCATTATTTATTCAGTTGTACCTTTTGTTTCCCCACAAAGTTTCAGTTTTCAATATGAGCTTCACAAATTCTGCAGAGTGCATGCATATATAAGACTATCGTAAATATGTTTTGAATAGCAAACACAAGGTCATTTATTTATTAAATACTTATTTGTTCAATATTCTGTAGTAATTAAGTGGAAAATTTTAATGAAATGGAAAATATTCCATAAGAGGTCAGATACAAGTCTCTTGTGTATTTTGGAAATTAATCAGATGTACTAGCAAGTTTTTTGTTACTTCATCTAAAATATAAGAAGAAGAGTGTCTTGGGAAGGAATAGGCTTATTTTGGCTTTCAGGTTGGAGGTCCAAGTTGAGGGTAGTGCAGCCCCAGTTTTCTGGTGTTTGGTGGGGCTTGCAATGGCAGAGCATACAGAGGAAGGATCATGTGGTGAGCCCGGAAGCAGAGAGAGCAGGTAGGCAGAACTAAGCTTAAATAACCTACTCTTTTGTAGGAACTTCTACCTTAGGGCGAGAGCTGTGGCATAATGGGTTAAGGCACTGCCTTTGCATCTCATTTAACCACTGTTTTGAAACCCAGCTGTTCCACTTCTGATCCAGCTCCCTGCCAATGTGCCTGGTAAAGCAATGGAAGGTGGCCCAAGTGCTTGGGCCTGTGTACCCATGAGAAGACCCAGAAAAACTCTGGACTCCTGGCTTCAGCCTGATGCAGCCTCAGCCATTGTGGCCATTTGGGGAATGAACCAGCAGATAGATAATCTGTGTGTGGTGTGTGTGTGTGTGTCCGTGTCCTTCTCTCACTGTAACTCTGCCTTTCAAATAAATAAAAACATCCCTGCTGCCTTCCAAGGGCTAGTCTTCAGTATCTAAAGACTTCTCACCAGACCCACCTATCACATGCCATGATGAGACCAGTCTCCACCCTGAATCCATCAACTCTTAATTTAAGACTTCAGGGTTGGGGCCAGCTTTGTGGCTCAGCATGTTACAGCTGTGTCTAGCAGCACCAGCATTCCATATGGATGCTGGTTCCAGTCCCAGCTGCTGCACTTCTGATCCAGCTCCCTGCTAATGCATATGGGAAAGCGGTGGAGGGTGGCCCCTGCATCCATGTGGGTGATCTGGATGAAAGTGCTGGCTCCTAGCTTCAGCCTGCCCCAGTCCTGGCTGCTGTGGCCATTTAGGGAGTGAATCAGCAGATGGAAGATATCTCTCTCTCTCTCTCTCTCTCTCTCTCTCTCTCTCTCTCTCTCTTTCTCTCTTTCTGTAAGTCTACCTTTCAAATAAATACATAAATCTTAAAAAAAAAAAAAAAAAACTTCAGGGGCCAATCCGGTGGCACAGCAGGTTAAAGCCCTGGCTCCGACATACGATATGGTCTCCAGTTCTGTTCCCAGCTGCTCCTTTTCCAGTCCAGCTCTCTGCTGTGGTCTGGGATGTCAGTGGAGGATGGCCCGGGTCCTTGGGCCCCTGCACCCACGTGGGAGACCTGGAGGAAGCTCCTGGCTCCTGGCTTCCGGCCATTTGGCTGGGGAGTGAACCAGTGGATGGAGGACCCCTCTCTCTGCCTCTCTCTGTAACTCTGCTTTTCAAATAAATAAAATAAATCTTTAAAAGACTTCAGAGTTTAAGCATCTCAGTGAATTTGGGGAGCCCAATTCTGTTCATTCCATAACATTTTTTCATGGCTTCCTAAAACTCCTGTTTTTCTCTCATACAACATACAGTCATTCCATCTTCCAAACTCCCAATGTCTTTTTTTTTTTTTTTTTTTTTTGTATTTTTTTGACAGGCAGAGTGGACAGTGAGAGAGAGAGAGACAGAGAGAAAGGTCTTCCTTTTGCCATTGGTTCACCCTCCAATGGCCGCCGCGGCCAGCGCACTGTGGCCGGCGCACTGCACTGATCCGAAGGCAGGAGCCAGGTGCTTCTCCTGGTCTCCCATGGGGTGCAGGGCCCAAGCACTTGGGCCATCCTCCACTGCACACCCGGGGCCACAGCGGAGAGCTGGCCTGGAAGAGGGGCAACCGGGACAGAATCCAGCGCCCTGACCAGGACTAGAACCTGGTGTGCCGGCGCCGCAGGTGGAGGATTAGCCTAGTGAGCCACGGCGCTGGCCCAAACTCCCAATGTCTTAACCCAGCTCAGTATTAATTCCGAAGTCCATTGTCTGAAATTTCGTCTGAGACTCTAGGCAAACTGTTAGCTGTGAAGCCTTCTGTACAATCGGAAGCAAGTTGTTTACTCCCAAGGTACAGTGGCGGGGCAGAGGCAGGGTGCATATTCCCCTTCCAAAGAGGGGCTGTGAGGAAATGGAAAGGATTAACTGGCCAAAGTTAGAGGGAAAGCTAGCAAAGCAAAAATTAAAGTTCCCTGTCCAAGTCCTGTGTACTCTGTGGGAGCTGGGCACCTCTCCTCTTTGCAACTCCCATGGGGCCTTGCCGAGTCATTTCCAACTCCATATCCTGCTGCTGATTACCCGGTGAGGTTCCTCACGGTGACTCTGTCCCAGTGACCAGTCTCTGGGTCTCCCGTTTTGTGTTGGATATTCTTTGAAATCTGATGGAGTACTCTAAGGCTCTGTTGGTCCTTGGTCATGTGGCTGCTTTGTAAGGTTGATGCTAACGACGATGACTTCTCCAGGCTGACCTGGTATACTGCTTGTGGGTTTCCATGGTGGATGTCTCACATTGCTGGCACCTCTACTTTTATGGGATTTGCTCTGCGACTCCATAATGCAGTGCTTATTAAGAGCCTTCAACTCCGTAGCACAGTTCTGTCTGGTCTCCCAGACTTTCCTTTGAGATCTCAGTGGACGTTGCCAAGACCCTGTAACTCTTGTGTTTTGGACCTCTTTAAAACCAGAGTTATCTAGACAAGGCCAGGGGCTACCACTGGAGGAGTTGCACCCAACCCAGCAAGCCAGACTCGGGAGCTGGCCCTGTGCATGCAGGGTGCCCTGGGGCTCCTTCCTGAAAGGATTCTTCCCTGGAACATCGTTGAAGCAAATTTCTCCTCTGGGCCTCTGAAGGGACAGTGATGGGCGGGTATGCCATGAAGATCTCTCATTTGTTCGGGGGGTGCGTGGGTCTCTCTCCCATTGTCCTGCCTGTTAATACAGGGCTCCAGTTTACTAGACCTGAACTCTGTAGTAAGCGCTTTCTCCACTTGCCTGTCCTGAACAAGCTTTTTCTTTGTTCTCTTCCCTGCCTAGCCTGCAAATTTTCCAAATATTTTTTCTCTGTTCCCTTTTACTGCTGTTTCTCCTTATGAAACTTACTAACAGCAGTGAAAAACAGCCATGTTGCAGCCTGAATGCTTTGCTGCCTTCACATCTCCACCAAGCAAACCAGTCCACCATTCTTAAATTCAGTGAAGTTTCACAGCAGGGACATACAGATAAGCCACATTCTTCGCCACCATGTTAAATGGGCGACCTTTAGTCCAGTTCCCAAGGGAATTCTCATTTCCATCTGAAAACTCACCAGCATGGCCTTTACTGTGCACATTCTAACCAACATCATAGGCTTCTAAGCCCTGGCAAGAATTGTCCTTAAAACTCAGATTATAGCATTCTAGGCTTTTCTCTAGCCTTCTCCTCCAAACTCTTAACAAACTTTCCCCATCTTTGGGTATATTTATATTGACAACCCCACTCCTTGGTACCAGCTGTCCGTGTTAGTCAGCCTGTTGTGCACTTAACTATAGTAGTTGAGAAGAGTCTGTTAAGGAGAGGTTACTTTGGCTTGTGGTTTGGAAGTGCACACTGGGAGTGAAGTGGGCCGTTGGGTCTGGCATCTGCCGGAGGCTGCCCGTGGCAGAGCGTGTGCTGAGCCAGGAAGCGCTGCTGTGTCCTTTCCTGTTGATTTTAAACATACTCCCTAGGAAGGGACAGCTGTTTCTGGGTTTTCTTCTAGCTATTTTTACAAAGTCTCTGCCCCATTACCTCCCATTTATTCTAAAGGATTAACTTCAGACTTAGTTTGTTAGGTTTTGCGAAGTGACTTCTTGGAGTTTTTATTAGAATTCCATTTACTTTATAAATTGAATTTATAAATTAATGTAAGAATATTGACGTCTTTATATAATTAGGATTCCCTAATAACCTTCTTCAGGAACATGGTAAATCTCCTTATATGTGAAGTATATTTGTGTGTGTGTGTGTGTGTATATATATATATATATTCCTAATTTTTTGAAATGCATTTTCCACAGGTATTGTTAATGTATATGAGCATTTAATATTATTATTTCTTTTGTGAATAAGATTTTCATTTTTATTTAAATTGGGAAAATTTTTAAAAACACGAATGTGGTAATTGTTAGAGAAAGAATGTTATCTTTACATCTTCTCTTAAATAAAATGCGGATAAACTAGATATTTGATTGTCATGAATTGTGTGTATATCCTCCAGTGTGTTTTTAGTAGTGTAGACCTTTTTCTTTCTTCATTATCAGTGTTATTAGGCTTGTCAAATAAAGGTCGTCTTGAATTTCAGTTTAATCTTTGTTAATTCTTTTATTTCTGCCCTTTTATTGTTTACTTGAATTTTCCTGGCTTAGGTTTATACTATTCTCCTTCCATAATTCTGAATTTTGATACATTTTCATTGTCAGCCTGTACAGTTTAAGCATTCAGATTTATAACTTTTTTGTAGTCGCTTGTTTTTTGGTAGTTTTGATATTATGTTTTTATTATGTGTATGTATTATAGCTTTATGATTTCTTCTGTAATCAATGAATTACTTAGAAAGTGTTTTTAAGTAAAAAAAATTAATGATTTTTTTTAAATTTTTTTTATTTTTTTATTTTTTGACAGGCAGAGTGGATAGTGAGAGAGAGAGAGACAGAGAGAAAGGTCTTCCTTTTGCCGTTGGTTCACCCTCCAATGGCCACCGCGGCTGGTGCGCTGCGGCGGGCGTACCGCGCTGATCCGATGGCAGGAGCCAGGAGCCAGGTGCTTTTCCTGGTCTCCCATGGGGTGCAGGGCCCAAGCACTTGGGCCATCCTCCACTGCACTCCCTGGCCACAGCAGAGAGCTGGCCTGGAAGAGAAAAAATTAATGATTTTGAAAAAAACGTGATTTTTAACTAATTGCATGGTAGTCAAAGGACCCGAGGTGTTTAGATTGTTTGGAATGTAAGACTTTATGGCCCAGGGTGTGGTTGTTTAGTATAAATGCTTCATATTTGCACAAAATACCTACTCTGCAATAGTTGAATGCGGGTCCTAAAAATATCTATAAATCAGCTTTTTAATTATATCATCCAAATCTTTAATATTTTTTAATGATTGTTTTTTGTCTGGTTATCTATTGATTACTGACATGTTAAAATATTTACTAGGGGCCGGCACTGTGGAGTAGCGGGCGAAGCCGCTGCCTGCAGTGCCAATATCCCATATGGGCTCTGGTTTGAGACCTGGCTGCATCACTTCCAGTCCAGCTCTCTGCTATAGCCTGGGAAAGCAGTAGAAGATGGCCCAAGTCCTTGGGCCCCTGTACCATCATGGGAGACCTGGAGGATGCTCCTGGCTCCTGGCTCCTGGCTTCAGATTGGCGCAGCTCCAGCCAATGCGGCCAACTGGGAGTGAACCAGTGATGGAAGACCTCTCTCTCTCTGCCTCTCCTTCTCTCTCTGTAACTCTGACTTTCAAGTAAATAAATCTTTAAAAAAATTTTACTAGATTTTGAAGCTGATATTCAGTACTGTGATGACACATCTGCCATCACCTGCCCACCCATATCCTGCTCAAATACAGATGTCCACATTGTAATCCTAGGATCTGTGAATCTATTGATTTGCATGGCAAAGGGAAATTGAAGCAGCAGCGGGAGTTAAGGTTGCAGGTCCTGGATTACTGACTGGGGCTGGTAATCTCAGGGAACCTTAAATATGGAAAGATGAGGCACAAGAAGAGGACAGAAGGATGTGGCTGTGGGAGACTCCTTCACCAGCTGTACTGATGGAAGGGGCCAGGAGTCCGAGTGGGTGGCCTGGAGGACAGCGTGGGACAGGTCCTCCGGGTCCTCCAGGAGTGCAGGGTCACACTGATCCCTGCTTCCTCTTACATCTTTTCCCATCTTTAACTTTCTGTTGTTCAGCAGCCTTGTGTTTTGAGGTTATCACTCTCCTAAGTACTCAGCATGTGTTTGAATGTGCATATTATGTTTGCAGGTTTTAGATATTTTTACCTTTTCTGACATACTTGTTTTATTTAGAAAACTCCAGTTACGGCCGGTGCTGCGGCTCACTAGGCTAATCCTCCGCCTTGCGGCGCCGGCACACCGGGTTCTAGTCCCGGTTGGGGTGCGGGATACTGTCCCGGTTGCCCCTCTTCCATGCCAGCTCTCTGCTGTGGCCTGGGAGTGCAGTGGAGGATGGCCCAAGTGCTTGGGCCCTGCACCCCATGGGAGACCAGGAGAAGCACCTGGCTCCTGCCATCAGATCAGCGTGGTGCGCCAGCCGCAGCGCGCCAGCCGCGGCAGCCATTGGAGGGTGAACCAACGGCAAAGGAAGACCTTTCTCTCTGTCTCTCTCTCACTGTCCACTCTGCCTGTCAAAAAAAAAAAAAAGAAAAAAAGAAAAAACTCCAGTTACACTTACTATGATTACTGATAAATTTGGAGGATTTTTCCATTGTAGTTCTATCATTTTCTTTTGTCCTACTTTGAGTTTAAAAAAATTTTTATCCTTTTCATATTTTCCTTTGCCACTTTGGATGTAATGAATTATTTCTATCTTTTTTGTAGTTACTCTTAAAAGTTTGATGACACATTTAAAGCCCAAAGACTTCTCCTTATTCTAAATCCAGTTATTTCAACTGTAGCAATTTTTCTTCCACTTCCTTACTTTCCAGTATTTTTAGTTTATGTAGATATTATTTATTTAAATAATTTGAGAGGCAGAGAGAAAGAAAAAAGATTGCATTCCTATCCTATGATTTACTCCTTACATACTGGCAGTGGCACAGCAGGCCTGCTTGAGTGGGCTGGAGCGGGGAACTCAATCTAGCCATCAACTACTGTCGCTAAGAATCTACATTAGCAGGCAGCTGGCGTCTGGAACGAGAGCTGGGAGTGGAACACAGGCTCCGTGATAAGATACTGGCATCTTAGCCATTAGGCCAACTGGCCGCCCCTGTAGTTGGTATTTCTTTTCTTTTCTTTCTTTTTTTTTTTTTTTTTTTTGGTCTAATTCCCAAATTCCGTATCAGTATTCTTCTATATAGTCAATGTTTACCTGGAATTAACCACATACTATTTTTGCCATTTCCTTCCTTCCTTCCTTCCTTCCTTCCTTCCTTCCTTCCTTCCTTCCTTCCTTCCTTCCTTCCTTCCTTCTCTCAGGCAGAGTGGACAGTGAGAGAGAGAAAGAGAGACAGGTCTTCCTTTGCCGTTGGTTCACCCTCCAATGGCCGCCGCTGCCGGCGCACCGCGCTGATCCGATGGCAGGAGCCAGGTGCTTCTCCTGGTCTCCCATGGGGTGCAGGGCCCAAGCACTTGGGCCATCCTCCACTGCACTCCCAGGCCACAGCAGAGGGCTGGCCTGGAAGAGGGGCAACCAGGACAGAATCCGGCGCCCCGACCGGGACTAGAATCTGGTGTGCCGGCGCTGCAAGGTGGAGCATTAGCCTAGTGAGCCGCGGCGCCAGCATATTTTTGCCATTTTCTTGGCTCAGCTTTCCTTCTTGGATTTCAAACCAATCTCCTGGATTTGTTTTTGTTCTGAAGTTTCTTTTCACACTTTTAGCTTTTATTTACCTGAAAAATGTATTTATTTTGCTATTGCATTTGAAAGATAGTTTTATTTGCTGTAGAATTCTAGGCTAACAATTATTTTCTCTCATTATTATAAAGATGTTATTTTAGACAGTTATTTTCTTTCTACATCATAAGGTATTCCATTGTCTTCCAGTTTCCAGTGTTGCTGCTGAGAACTTCTCTGTACCTGAATTGCTGTTTCTCATATTGTCTGTCTTGGCTATGGGAGTTTCTTAATAATATGCCTAGGTGAGGATTCTTTGTAATTCTCGTAATTGGAATTCATTGTACTGTCTGTCACTGATTCTGGAAGACTTTGTAGTCATCACTTCTCTCTCTCTGTGAATTCCTATTATATGTATGTTAGTACTTCTTACTATACTCTTTGTTTTACTTCTTTCCATCAGGAATTTTTATTTGTTTATTTGAAAGGCAGAGAGAAGGACAGAGATGGACAGAGATCTGCCATCCATTTGTTCACTTACCAGATGTCCACCGCAGCCAGGAGTGGTCCAGGCAGAATCCAAGAAATCAATCTCTGAGTCTCTTCATGGGTGTCAGGGACCAGAGTACTTGAGTCATCACCTGCTGCCTTCTAGGGTGTGCGTTAGCAGGAAGGTGGAAGAGGAAGTGGGCCTAGACTCAAACTCAGGTTCTCCCGTATAAGATGCAGGCATCCCAAGCTGCATCTTAACCACTTTGTCAAACAACCCATTTTACTTCTAGAAAACAGTTTGACTGTTTTCATTATACTGTTTACTTTTATCACCAGCTTCACAGATTCTCTTCTCAGTTGTATCTAATTTGTTTATATGATTCTACTTTTTAATTTATTGAAGATGTGTTTTTTTTTGTTTTTTTTTTTGTTTTTTTTTTTTAATTTTTGACAGGCAGAGTGGACAGTGAGATAGAGAGACAGAGAGAGAAAGGTCTTCCTTTTGCCGTTGGTTCACCCTCCAATGGCCGCCGCTGCAGCCGGCGCACCGCGCTGATCCGATGGCAGGAGCCAGGATCCAGGTGCTTTTCCTGGTCTCCCATGGGGTGCAGGGCCCAAGCACCTGGGCCATCCTCCACTGCACTCCCTGGCCATAGCAGAGAGCTGGCCTGGAAGAGGGGCAACCGGGACAGAATCCGGCGCCCTGACCGGGACTAGAACCTGGTGTGCCGGCGCCGCAAGGTGGAGGATTAGCCTATTGAGCCACGGCGCCGGCCCTGAAGATGTGTTTTTAAAAATATGCTGGGTCATATTTTCATTGTCTCTTGTGACTTCAATTGCCTGCTATTTTTAAAAACATAGTGAATTGCATCTGGTTGTTCTTTTTCCAAAAAGCTACATATACAGTGTTTTGTTTTTTTAGAACCCCAAAACCTAGGTTCACTTGCCTGTCACTCAGTAACCCAATCACTGACACTGCGTGAAGGAAGAAAGTAGGTATTTATTTTGCAGGCCGCAGAGCAAGACGTTTAGGAAGCTATTGCTGGATTCCCAGACTCCTCTGGGACGAAGGGTAAAGAATCTGACATAATGAAGTGGGAGCTGGGAGAGGCATGGTCAGCGCACATCCAGACTTCTAGGTGGTCCACTGTGCTCAGGACCTATCGTCAACTGGTCAGCAATATGGCAACCATTGTGTCTTTTTGGGAATCTGGATCATGGAGGGGGCCTGATCAGTCTGGGCTGCCTTAGTAAAGGTAGCTGTTACTTTTGCTTGATACTGTGCCTTCCTGAAAAGAAGCCTCAAGCCAAGGGTTAACATCAAGCTGTTTGTAGTAGAGATAAATGACCGCACGTGACTGCGATCAGGGACTCTGTGGGGCCAGCTGGCTCTAATGACCCCTCCCTCAATTTCCTGAGTTAATCTTAGTAGGAGGTTGAGTTGAAATCATCAGAGCAGGGCAAAGGCCCTTTAAGTTAAAAGAGAGGGAAACAGACTCTGGGAGTGGAGGGCCTGTTTGTATCTAGTACCTACATCAAAGGCTTTGTATGAGGCCTTGGTTTCATGTGCAGACACAGAAAACAGATCAGGCATGTTCAATGTGTGTCTGATTATCCTGCTAGTGCTTTCTGATGGCTTCCACTGGTGCCCTCCTTCCTTGTTTGTTGTACTACCGTGTGTGGAGATTGTTACTGTGCTGGTTCTCTGAGGGCTGTGTGAAGGAAAACCTTTCTCTGGAGACAGCTGTGTTCTCTGTCATATTTGGTGCAGCCTCCAAGGAGGTACTTCTTCAGATTAATTTCTCTGGAGTGTTTAGATTACAAAGTGAAAGTTAAATTTCAGTCATTCATTAAGGTCATTGTATAATTATAATTCACAATACATGCTTTCTACTTTGTTGCAGAATCGAGACAAAAAGACATTTTTCCTTTTTGTTTCTGCCTCTGTAGTTGCATAGTTTGCAAATATTTTCTCCCTTTCTTTCACTTTCCTCTTCACTTTGCTAAGTGTTTCTTTTGCAGTGCAGACACTTCTCACTTTCATGTAATTCCATTTGTTAATTTTGGTTTTGATTGACTGTGCTTCTCAGGTCTTTTCCAAGCAGTCTTTCCCTATGTCAATGTCTTGTAGGGTTCTCTAGTAAGTTGATGGTATCACATCTTAGATTGAGGTCTTTGATCCATTTTGATCAAAAATTTTTATGTAAAGTGTAAGATAGGAGTCTTGTTCAACTTCTGCATGTGGAGAGCCACTTTTCCCAGCACTATTTGTTGAAGAGACTGTCTTGGCTCCAGGGATCGATTTTTGCTCCTTTGTCAAAGAAAAGTTGTTTGTAGATGTGCGGATTGATTTCTGGAGTTTCTATTTTGTTGCTTTGGTCTACACTCTGTTTTTGTGACAGTACCAAACTGTTTTGATTATAACTGCCCTGAAGTATGTTTTGAGATCTGGTATTAATGATGCCTCCAGCTTTGTTTTTGTTGTTTGATTGCTTTAGCTATTTTGGGGTCTCTTGTGTTTTCATATGAATTTGTTTTTGACAGGCCAAGTGGACAGTGAGAGAGAGAGACAGGGAGAAAGGTCTTCCTTTACCGTTGGTTCACCCCCCAATGGACACTGCAGCTTGTGCGCTGCAGCCAGTGCACCGGGCTGATCTGGAGGCAGGAGCCAGGTGCTTCTCCTGGTCTCCCATGGGGTGCAGGGCCCAAGCACCTGGGCCATCCTCCACTGCACTCCCAGGCCACAGCAGAGAACTGGCCTGGAAGAGGGGCAACTGGGACAGAATCCGGTGTCCCAACCAGGACTAGAACCCGGTGTGCCGGCGCCACAGGCAGAGGATTAGCCTATTGAGCTGCGGCACCGGCCTTCAATATGAATTTAGCATCATTTTTTCTAGATCTGAGAAGAATGTTGTTGGTATTTTGATTGGGATAACAATGAATCTATAAATTGCTTTTGGAAGTATGGGCATTTTGACTATATTGATTCTTCCAATCCATTAATGTGAAAATTTTTTCCACTTTTTAATGTCTTCTATTTCTTTCTTTAATGTTTTGTAATTTTCATCATAGATAGTTTTGACATCCTTGGTTAAATTTATTCCAAGGTATTTAAAATTTTTGTAGCTACTGTGAATGGGATTGATCTTGGAAGTTCTTTCTCAGCTATGGTATTGTCTGTGTATACAAAGGCTATTGATTTTTGTTTGTTGATTTGTATCCTACTTTACCAAACTCTTTTATGAGTTCTAATAATCTCTTCATGGAGTCTTTTGGGTTCCCTACTTACAGAATCATGTCGCCAGCAAATAGGGATAGTTTGACTTCCTCCTTCCCAATTTGTATCCCCCTGATTTCTTTTTCTTCTCTAATGGCTCTAGCTAAAACTTTCAGGACTGTATTAAATAGCAGTAGTGAGAGTGGGCGTCCTTGTCTGGTTCTGGATCTTAATGGGAATGCCTCCAATTTTTCCGCATTCAGTAGGATGCTAGCTGTGATTTTGTCATAAATTGCCTTGATTATTTTGAGGAGTGTTTATTCTATACCAATTTGCTTTAGGTTTTCATCATAAAATGATGTTGATTTTTTTAAGGATTTATTTATTTACTTGAAAATTACAGAGAAACAGAGGCAGAGAGAGAAATCTTCCATCCACTGGTTCATTCCACAAATGGTCACAATGGCTGGAGCTAGGAGCTTCTTTCAGGTCTCCCATGTGGGTGCAAGGACCCAAGGACTTGGGCCATCTTCTACTGCTTTCCAAGGCCATAGCAGAGAGCTGGGTGGGAAATGGAGCGGCAACCAGCTCCCTATGGGATGCTGGCACTGCAGGTGTTGGCTTTACCCACTGCACTGCAGCATCAGGCGCTCATAATAGTTTTAAATTATTTGGCCTTTATGCCTTAATAGGGGTTGTCAAACTGTTGTCCAAAGACCATACCTGGCTCTGTGCATGTTCATGTAACTAAAGTGTTTTTTTGAAACACATCAATACTCATAAAGGAAACCAAACTATCTCTACTCAGAAGATGAAGGCCAGTTGAGCTGAAGGTAATCGATGTGCCAGGGGTCTTTGTGCTCACACTGTTTGCCTGCAAGCCCTCCTGACCTCAGGACACAGTATAAATTTTGCTTCCAGAGTTGGTGGCACCAGGAGAATTTGGGAGCAGAGTTTGCTTCTTCCCCCGTTTTCCTTTGACTGCTTTCCTTTTTCCTGTCACCTCTCTAGAATATGTTGTTCTTTGTTGTAGCTCTTATAAACAGAAAGCTAAGCCGCTGTTTTAAGTTACTTTTTCCACTGCGATCTGTGCTGCATGAGTTAATAAACCTGCTTGTTTCTCTCTTGTTAAGCTGTCTTTTTTCACAGGAGTTTGTCCCAGGCATGAAATCATGAGGATTGAGGAAAAATCGTATTTTCTCCCTTTCATTCCTTTGTTTTTATGTTTTTTGCTGCTGCTTATGCAGTGCCTAGGCCAAACTCGACTGATCCCAAGTGACCTGCACAGCCTAAAAAACTTACTCCGGCATTTTACAGAAAAAGTTTGTACATGCTTGCTCTCTATGCTTATACTGATTCCTTTTAGTTTATAGCCTTCTCAGTGTGTCTCCAGTGCTCCTAATCCCCCATCATCTAATTACTTTATTGCTTGAGTCTTGTCACTGTAGCTTCAAATATACTTAGTGGCTTTTACTAAAATGATACCAGGTACATAGTGGATCAGTAAATATTTGTTGAACAATAATTAAGCAACATTTGGGAATCCACTTTTTCTACATTTTTCTTAGCATTTGGTATTATGAGATTTATAATTTTTTGCCAATAAAGTGGGTGAGATGACAGTGCATGATTGTTTTCATTTGTGTTTCTTTGGTTTCCACTAGGGAGATGATGCGTGTGTTTCTGTGTTCTCCATTGAATGTTTGTGGGCATTTGATCTAGTGTGAATTGCCTGCTAGTCTGTTAGCTGTTTTTCTATTTGATTTCCCTCAGTAATGATCTGAATACTATATTGAAGCTGCTTTCTTATAGAATGGACTTGGATTTGTTTTTCCAGTTGGATGGGGGTACAGCTACTTGAAAGCTGCATTAAATTGTTTGAGATTGTTCTGGATCTCCGTGTTAAAACAGCAGGAATCTGGAGGCAGATGAGAGGGAGGACCCCTAGTGCTTATAAATTGTAAGGAAGAGATTTCCTTTCCATCCCAGTGAATCAAACTATTGTGGGATGGCTGAGTCCAGGATCGTGTCTCTAACTCAAGAAAGAATTTGAGTATGCAGTTTGAGGATGTGATGCAGATAAAGGTTAGTGGAGGACTAAGACTTAATTGCATGCAAAGCAGAAGTAGATATTCCATAGGGTGTGTGGACATGAGTGAGAGTGAGCTGTGCCCAACGAGATTTGGGGCTTTCCCTTTATATGATCTGCAGGCATAGGAGGTGGTCTGTGGAGTGGAATTTAATTGAATATTCCTGGGGGCAGTGTTTTGGCATGGAGTTTAAGTACTGCCCATTCTCTTGACCTTTTTTTTCTTCTCAGAAGTGTCATGCCATCAGGTGTATCACCAGAGTAGGAATATATTAGTTTACATGGTAATTTTATTATAATAATACAATCTAGGTATAGGTCACGGGACACAGTTGGCAGCCACATTGTTTATTCTTGCCTGGAGCTGATTCCGGGTAGCGGTTTCACAGAAAGCGTGCTTTTCCTCAGCCCCAAAAGGTGGCATTTGTGTTGAGCAGGTGGGGCTGCAGGGGCGTCTGGGGCTTCAGATCCTCTTTGTCCCCTTGCCTGCATCAAGAGGAGATTCCTTACTTTGCTGTTCTGCACAGGGATTGGTGTCTCATTCATCTTTATGCTTTGGTTCAGGATTTGGGGGTTCCAAATGAATTAATGTCTTGAGTGCCCCACCTGGTAGAGATGGGAGCCCCAGGCAGCCTTCAGAACTGTGGTGAAACCCGACTGTGTAGCTCACTGTCCTCTTGAGAGTCAACCTTCAGTTTTCTCGACAGTTTCTTTTTCTTCCTGATCAGAAATATTTTACACAAACTTTTCTGAAATTATTCTCTGAGTATTTTTAATGTTGTTGGTAGGTAGTATTGGCCGGTTGTTGCCATCTTCCCATGAAGTGAAACCCTTATCATTTTTACACATCGGTGTTTTATACTATTTTATTACTGTAGCTTTATGAAACGTTTGATGACTGTCCTTTTGTGTTACATTTGGGTGGTTTGTCTTTTTACATAGATGTTTGGAGATTTTCAATAGTGTTTTTAAAAAGCCCTGGTTGCTTCAGTTCCAATCCAGCTCCTTGCTAAAGTGCCTGGGAGGGCAGCGAACGATGGCTCAAGTCCTTGGGACCCTGCACCTGCATGGGATACTGGAAGAAACATGGCTTCTAGCATCAGCCTGGCCAGTAGATAGAAGATTGATCTCTGTCTGTCTCTCTCTCACTCTGTGTCTTTCAAAAAATAAAAAGTAATTTTTGTTAAGTAGCTGATTTAATTAATTGGTCCTTTTTTTGTGTAATAAAGTCCTGGTGGAGAGTAGACAATGTAGTTTTCAGAGATAATTTGAGAAGGTTTTAATATGGTGTTTTCACAAATGTGCGGTGGTTTAGGGAAGCCTAAAGGAATAATGTTGTATCCCGAGCAAGTAAGAACTGCTCTTTCCTCCCATTAGTCTTAAGGGACGACTGCTTGCAGATACAAGCTAGATGTTGAAGGGGCCAATGGGGAGGACCAACTGGTAGGAGCTGTGACCTTTTCCTAAGGCTCTAGTGAGCTTTGTGGTAACTCCCTAGAAACTGATCCTGTGTGCAGAGATGACTCTGGGGCAGAGGATTGCAGTGAACAGGCAGAATAAACACCTTGACCCAATTATTATCCTCGTTCCCCATTGGCTGGACCTTATTGGTAGCCACAAGCCAGGAGACCTGCTAATGGAGCCCTAGCAGTTCAGCTTCTGTAGCCTAGGGCAAGCTGAGGAGAGGGGATCTAGAGCGGTACACGGGAGATAGCCAGCACATCCCTCACTGGAAATTCGGCCTTGTTTACTTTCCAGACTCTAAAACGAGTGAAATGATTTCAGGACAGTATGTGGTACTATGATCAGATGTGCCAGGTTCAAATCCCGGTCTTGCCATGCTCTAGATGTGAGAGTTTAGACGTTACCTAACCCTTCTATGTTATAAGTTTCTCAGTTGTAAAGCAGAAATAACAAAAATTCCTACTTTAATGACTTGGTGTATTAAATGAGCTAATCAGTACAACTCAGAGCCAGGTCCTGCACGTAGTGATTGATGAATCAGTCTTACCTGTGATGAAGGTGACAGCAGTGATGGTGATGAAGAGTTAAAGGTTTGTAGATTCTCGCTTCAGTTCTGTGTTTATCATATTAATATACCATTGGGTCTGGCACTATGGCATAGTGGATAAAGCTGCTGCCTTTGAGACCAGCATCCCATATGGGTGCCGGTTCAAGTCCTGGCAGCTCCACTTCTGATCCCTGTAATGCATCTAGGAAAGCAGTGGAAGATGGCCCAGATCCTTGGGCCCTTGCTGCCACAGGGGAAACCGGGAAAAGCTTCTAGTTCCTGGCTTTGGCCTGGCCCAGCCCTGGCCATCGCAGCCATTTGTAGAGTGAACCAGAAGATGGAAGATCTTTCTGTCTCTCACTATCTCTCTGTCTCTAATTCTGCCTTTCAAATAAATAGATTTATCTCAACAAATATACCATTTTAATATCAGGTTATATTATTTTCATACTGTATAGCTCAGCATCTTTCGTTGTTATTTTTTAAACTTCTTACACATAATTTTATGCAAGTTTTAGAATTAGTTTGTCAAATTCTTAAAATCATGTTCAAATTTTGATACAGACTGCAGTTACATTTATAGATTACTTTGTTGAAAAGTGACATTTTTACAATATTGAGTCTCACCATTCCTGAACACAGTATATCTTCTCATTTATTCAGCTTCTTTTATGTCCTTTAGTAAAGTTTTATAGTTTTCTTCATAAAGTTCTTGCACATTTCTTTTAGTTTTATACCCACTTTAAGGTTTATGTTGCTTTTTTCTATTAGGTTCTTCAATTGGCTGTTTTGAAGGTGTAAGAAAGCTATTGATTTTTGGGTTAACCTTGTATGTAGTCTCCTTGCCAAAATCTCTCATTATTTTTCTGTTGATTGCCTCTGATTTACTAGGTGAATAAGCATATTGTTTGTGAGTTACAATAAGCTTGTATTTTACTTTATAATATTTATATCTCTAAATTTTTAAATCTTTTTTAATACCTGAGTCAGTATCCTGGGGGGGTGGGGGGGGTTAGTAGGTAGAATGTGTATGTCTTTTTTTAAGCTCTCTATTACAATGGATGCTTATAATATTTGACCATTAAATACGTTTTCTCTTAATTTCTGGTGTATGTTCCTTATCTGAGTTTCCCAGCACTTTTGATAGGGGCAAGTTTTAAGTATTAAATGATGTTTCAGTCTGTATTTTAATGAGAATATAGAAAAGTTTATTGGGACTGTCTCCTCCTTTTTTTTGTAATTTTAAAAACTATTTTATATGCTTTGGATAATCACCGTAGTGTCACAGTCCTTACCGAACTTTTATATCTGAAGATGATACTTTATTTTATTTTAATATGTTTGGACTATGTTACTAGATGTTATTCCCATATTTCCATATAAGTTTCTGTTCTTTACTTGCCCTGTTTTTGAATCTGATTATGCTGGCCTCCCTAAAACCTTAGGTAAGGTTTTAAAAAATTTTTTTTTCTGTTCTTCCCAGTATATATAACATGGGAAGTATTTATTCTTTGAAGGTTTAGAAGACACTTCCATAAAACCATCTGCATTTATCTGTTTTTAAGAGTCAAACAATACTGATTATCTTAATTTATTCTGATTATTAGTCCATTCACAGGTTTTTTACTCTTTATGTAAATTTGAGCTCATTTTTCTGTTCACTCAGTTTATCTGGTTTGTCTAGCTTTTAAAATTAAAATGACAGAGAAAGATGTAAATCTCTGTTATTTGAAGTTGTGTTCCCTTTTTCATTTCTAGTGTGGTTAATTAGGGCTTTGTCTTTTTTTTTTCTTAATCGTACTTCCCAGGACTGTGGTCTTGTTGGTCATTTCATAGAACTTGGGTTTCAAGTGTCTTGGTATTTTTGTTTTGTTTCATAATTCATACCTTCTTTCATCTTCAATAATTTGTCCTATTTCCCTTCAGTATCTGTCCTATTTTTTGGATTTATTGTTGCTCCACCTTACCTGAGTTAAAGTGTACTTATTTTCAGTCTCTTATGTTTTATAATGTATTTGTGTGTGCTGTGGTTTTTCTTCTGACCCTCCTTTGGCTGTTTGTCAGTCTTCATTTTGTGAGCCCTAATTGTTACATTTGTATAAAGAAAATTTTTTTCCTTTTTTTTTATTTACCTAAAAATACTCTTAAAAATAAATTTTTAAATTTTGGCAAGTAAATACTGTGATAGTATGTGTGTATATATATATATATATATTTTTTTTTTTTTTGACATGCAGAGTGGACAGTGAGAGAGACAGAGAGAAAGGTCTTCCTTTGCTGCTGGTTCACCCTCCAATGGGCGCCGCTGCCGGCGCACCGCGCTGATCTGATGGCAGGAGCCAGGTACTTCTCCTGGTCTCCCATGGGGTGCAGGGCCCAAGCACTTGGGCCATCCTCCACTGCACTCCCTGGCCACAGCAGAGAGCTGGCCTGGAAGAGGGGCAAGCGGGACAGAATCCGGCGCCCTGACCGGGACTAGAACCCAGTGTGCCAGCGCCGCAAGGCGGAGGATTAGCCTTGTGAGCCGCGGCGCCGGCCGCGATAGTGTATATTTTTATAACTGTGTTTTAATTTTAACCCATTACATCCCTTTGAAAACATTTCTAAGAGTTGTATTTGAGTTTTAGTTCCATGCCTATCCCTAATCCTTGACAATTTTGTGACCATTCCACATAGGTCTGATAAGAAGATGCATTCTTCTCCACCTCTCATTCTCTCCCAGTGTCTCCTTATTTTATCTTACAGGCATGTTATAACCTTTATGCAATTGATACAGTAGTTGTATTAGTTTTGTTAGGTTATTTATGTATTAGATCTGGAACAGGAGTTGGAGAATTTTCCTTGTAAAGTTCCAATCGTTGATATTTTAGATCTTGTGAGTCAGGTGGCTTCCATCACAGCTGCCCAGCTCCACCACTGTAGTGTGAAAGTAGCTTTGCACAGTACCAGCATGAGCGTGTGGCTCTCTGTTCCGTTTGAGCTTGATCAGAATACGTTTAAGGATGGAATTAGCTCATGGTCTCAGTGTAGCATAAGGATTATGAGACTCTGCCAGTTAAGTGTTATGTTTTATCATTGGTTTCTGTTAAAGTTTCAAGCAGCAATTGGTTGAAAGCTCATTTTTTTTTTCTGAAAAATCATGCTTATTGTTAGTGCATACATTCTCAAAAGGGACAATATCATGAAAATCAGTTTGGAGTAGAAAAAGGTAAAAACAACAACAACAAAAAGAAAATGTTAGAAAGTACATTGGCTGTGGCTCTCCAAAGATCCAAACTGCTAAACAAAGTCTTAGCTCTTAGCATTTAATTTCAAGGACAAGGTACTGATTGAAGAGAGCTCCTTAGGGATACTCTAAAAAGCTGGTATTCAATTTCAGTATTTTTTTTCATTTTTAAAAATTTATATAAGGTGAACAAATTTTATGTATACAGATTTAGGAGCATGCTAATGCTTTCTACTTTACTTTCCTTCTTACCCACACTCCCACCCTCCCTCCATCTTTTCTTATTTTTGTCAATTTTTACATTGGCATGCTTATAGTCATAAGGTTAACCCTCCACTAAGTAAAGAATGCAATAGATAGTGCAAAGAAAAAAACCCAGTTCTTCAACAGTAGAGACAAGAGTGGTAAATAATAATCAAATCTCAAAATGTCAATTTCTTTTATATATATGACATTTTTTGTGCTCTATTAGTTACCACAGATCAGGGAAAATATAAGATATTTTTCTTTTTGGGACTGGCTTTTTTCACTAAGTATAATGGCTTCAGGTTGCATCCATTTTGTTGCAAAAGGCTGGATTTCATTCTTTTTTACGGCTGTGAGTAGTATTCCATAGTGTATATATACCATGTTTTGTTTATCTAGTCACTGGTTGATGGACATCTGGGTTGATTCCATGACTTAAGTATTCTGAATTGATCTGCATTAAGCATGGCAGTACAGATAAGTTTTCCATATGCTGATTCCATTTCCCTTGGGTAAATTCCCAGGAGTAGGATTGCTGGGTCATTTCATAGATCTGTTTGCAGATTTCTGAGGAATCTGCAAACTGTCTCCCACAGTGGTTCTTCTACTATACATTACCACCAACAGTGGATTAGGATACCCTTTTCCCCACATTCTCACTAGCATTTATTGTTGGTAGATTTCTGTAGGAGAGCCATTCTGACTGGGGGGAGGTGAAACCTCATGGTGGTTTGATTTGCATTTCCCTGATGGCTAGTGATCCTGAGCATTTTGTCATGTGTCTGTTGGCCATTTGAATATCTTCTTTTGAAAAATGCCTTTTCAAGTCCTTTGCCCATTTCTTAACTGGATTGTTTGTTTTGTTGTTGTTGAGTTTCTTGAGCTCTTTATAGATTCTGGATTTTAATCTTTTATCAATAGTGTAGTTGGCCAATATTTTCTCCCATTCTGTCAGTTGCTTCTTCACTTTGTTGAGCATTTCCTTTGCAGTGTAGAAGCTTCTCACCTTGATGTAATCCCATTTGTCTCTATTTTGCTCTTATTGCCTGTGCTTCTGGGGTCTTTTCCAAGAAGCCATTGCCCATGCCAATGTCTTGCAGAATTTCCCCAGTGTTCTCCTCTAGTTGTTTGGTGGTATGAGATCATGGATTTATATGCTTGATCCATTTTGAGTTGATTTATGTAGAGGGTTTAAGATAGGGGTTTTATTTCTTAGATCTGCACGTGGAGATCTAATTTTCCTAGTACCATTTTTTGACTCTTGTTTTTCTGGGGGTTGATTTTAGCTTGTTTGTCATAGATTAGTTGTTTTTAGATGTGTGGGTTGATTTCTAGGGTTTCTGTTCTGTTCATTTGGTCTACATGTCTGTTTTTGTGCCAGTATCAGGCTGTTTTGATTAATACTGCCCTGTAGTATGTTTCTTGAATATACTGTTCTTTTAAGTTTTCCTAGCATCTGTCTCTGTGGTACTGTGGTCATGCAGCTTTCTCTCTCTCGTTTTGCATTTTTTCCCTCTAAGCGTGTCTTCATTCGACTGGCTGGTGCTTGCCTTCCCCAAATCTGTTTAAGAGAACTCTTAGATCATTTTCCAGTTCAACTGTTTTCTGGATTAATCTATTTTAATCTTTATTTTGCTTTTTGCTGTTGGCTTTCTGAGTTCTTCACTGAACAACTGATTTTCTATCTGCTGTCCCCAGTCTTTAATTTTTATTCTTTTTCCTCTGCTTATATATCTGAGTATATTCATTTTGTTTTGTTTTCCTGTATTTTCTCTTTCTTTTTTTTTTTTTTTTGGATAT